>NC_088303.1:12158609-12294345 GCF_032854445.1 Liolophura sinensis | reverse complement strand
CTGTCTGCCATAACATAATAATGTTAATGGGAAGATGCCAACCAGATTCTGTTATGCCTTTATGTAAGATCAGTTGTGCATAAAATTACGGTGAATTAAGTGAAGTTGAAAGAAAAAAGCTAAGTGGCACTCTGGTTCAGTAAGGTTATGAAATAAACATATTGTAGAAGTAAGCCTGACATTTGAGATTAGTGTCGTGAAATAGATTTGGGGGCCCTCCGTGGCTCAGTTGGTTAGCGCGCTAGCGCAGTGTAATGACCCAAAAAACCGCTCACCAATGCAGTCGCTTTGAGTTCAAGTCCAGCTCATGCTGGCTTCCTCTCTGGCCGTAAGTGGGAAGGTCTTCCATCAACCTGCGGATGGTTGTGGGTTTCCCCAGGCTGTGCCCGGTTTCCTCCCACCATAATGCTGGCCGCCGTCGTATAAGTGAAATATTCTTGAGTACCGGCGTAAAACACCAATGAAGTAAAGTGAACTGAAATAGATTTGCTTGTCATATATCGGAAGGCATGAAAATAGATGTTAAAGTCTTTTATTTGTCACAACATTTGTTGTCATGATTGTAGGATGGTGGTTACAACAAGTCTATTCCAGCCCAGCACGTGCAAGACTTAAATCATGACACCAGGAGGAGCCGCAGGAATGGGGGTACGATGTCACCATCTGTGGGTATTCTCTGCGATGTGTGTAACAGAAACCAGCTTCTGAAGGTCAAGCAGTTGGCAGATTTTGTACCGTTCAATGAGGTAAGTGTTTCAAAAATGTGGTATTTTTTGGCAAGTTTATCGTTTTGCTATTAAAGGTGGTGGAGTTATTTGACAATCTGCACAGATCAGATTTACCATTGGTTTCAGTTCTGCCTGTCTTATCTCACTATCATAAGTGTACGCATCATGGTAGTGCTAGTATATGGATGTGTAAGCTGAGAGATCATATGGTAATGACTAATGTAAAGAAGCTGCTGCTAATACTGAAGTCTTTCCCCCCATAAAATAATGTTGTGAACAATAGTAACTGGCTCTGCATCACAAGGGAAGGGTAGAGAAGAATCAATGCAAATGTAAACCAGACTACAGGAATCTGCATGGATTTGCCTAAAAACATTCCAGTGAATTCTTGTAAACCAAAGCCGATTCTGACCAAAACAAAAGATGGAAATAGAAGCCTGATGAGGAAATCAAAACCTGACAAGAACTCAAACTGAAAATGTACAACAAAACTGACCAGTAAACTGTCCACCAAAGTGGTTTTCTTCTGTTTCCATGAACAGTCAAACTTTGAAGAAAAGTATTACAAAGTTTGTTGTTTAGAATATGTGGAAGTAACATAGTACAGCTCTGTTTTCTGTGAGGTTTGTCAGACACAAGTTCAGCATGAAGTTGATGTGCAATGACTGGTTGACCCTTATCAGCATAATGGCTCAGGCGGGGCGGCTTACTTGCCTTCAGTAAGGTGTCTCATTGAAGCAGCACTAAATAAAAAAGGGATGGAAATCCCTCCTGCAACAAAGGAGGCATATTACATTCAATCTGAAGATTCCTTTATCCTCGTATGACTGAAAAATTGTTAAGTACGACGTTAAACCCCAAGGACTCACTCACTCACTCACTCAAACAGAAGACTGTCACATCATGGAAAGATTTCTATCACACATTGTACAGTGTTTTTGAATCCATTTGTTGGTATCTCACAAAATAAACAACATGTGTGGGGTGTAATTCAGTTCATTTGTGATGCTAATTATGAGACAGAGGTTGTTTGGAGTGTGATTCTGTTTAATTGTTGGTTACATATATTTGTGAGAAAAGTTTGCAGTGTAATTTTGTTTAATTGTTGCTTATGTATATTATGAGATATAGGTTTTTTGCAGTGTAATTTTGGTTTTTAACAGGCAAATTATGAAGAAGAGGTTGAAATTTTCAAGCATAACCTAGAGCATGTGTACAAGCTGTGCAGAGTTTGTGTGGCTTCTACTGAGTTAGAGATTCAGCAACAAGATGAGCTCCTCCAGAGCCGACTGAGCCCTGGAGAACTCAAGAAGCTTCATTCCACATCCCAATCTCTGCTGTCACAGAGCTATAGGGTAGGTTTAGTCTGCAGTCGGCATACATGAGTCGATTTTAAAAATTGCATGGGTGCTAAAGCCCACCTTTTAGCCATTCAACCAAAATTTTTTTTTTTTATAACTTGATTTACGAGTGCAACCATTTTGTATATGTAAATGTTGGTGCATAAGTGCGTCCAAAATTGTTTTCCTAATGTGACCCATGACATCAAGTCGACTCAATTGTATGCCTTGATTTGAAGGGAGCGTGTGTATTGAATGAAGGGGAGATAACTCTGGTGAACAAATTTCACAATGGAAAATTTGAAAATAGAAAATGTACTTACTTTCAGACTTAATATTCAAGAACTGCAGTAGGTATTATAGAAACAACAGGGTTACATTCAGTGTTTTTAGGGAAAAGTACCCTCTTTTGTGATGAAATTTTGGAGTCCTTGTCTCCAATGGTAAAACTTTTTTTCTCTGTTTTGCAGGATTGGGATGACCCTCAGCCTTATCTCTCCATCTTATCCACTATTCTCCATGCATTGAGTCTTGTTTGTGCAGTATCACTGTTACTGGCATTATTGCCTTCATTTCTGAAGAGTTACAATATCAAGGGGGCCTATTCTTCATACTCTGTACAGTCTGTTGAGAGCCTGGATACATTTCTGGTCTTTTTAGGACTCTTTCTCAACATCTTCTCCAAACTTCTGCTTGGAAAATTAAGGTTTGTTGTTTTCTTATATGTGTTCAGTGGCATTCACATGGAAGGATTTGTTGTATTGGTTCGTGAAATGAAAATAGAACTAGAGCTATTTTATGTAAGTGTTAGCTTTTGACTAAAAGCGGTAGATTGAAAAGTCACATGATTAATGATTTGTTGTATTCTGTAAGCTGGTATGATAAATTCAGATATTAAGTTAAAACTAAATTCCCTCGCGGACAATCATGAGTTCAAAAAGTAGTTTAGATGTACTTTTGAAAATGTTGTAAAATAACCTCTGGCAGAGGAAAAATCATAACCTAAGAAGCTAGATGTAGTTGGCCGGCATTGCGGGTGTGCGTGAATTTCACGACCATTATGACAGAAGCATGTCCAGATTTACCATACACTACTGTGTTGCCCCTCTCCACTGTGTTAAAACAGAACTGTCCTCATTAAAGTCTGGTACTAACCCTCAGCCCAACCCTCCTCATTCAAACACCCAGCCTGGATAATTACATTTACAGATGAGTCCTGGAGGACAACTCCACATGTTATCTGGAGTGGACTGGTGGATTCTGTGCCGGGCAACCTCAAAGACAGGCTATGTGGACAACCAGAAAAAATGCTTAAAATTGAGCCCTGTTAGTTCTGTCTTATTTGACTCAATAAAGGCATGTATTTGGTTCAGACTGTAGATGCTAAGCATTATGTTCATTCATATGTGTTAACTTTTTATACAAATACAGTTGATTCCTGTTACTGGAAACCACAGACTTGTATTCACCACTATTGTCTTTCATTTTTTTTAACCTTTTAGGGTATATTTTACAGATGGACTCTGTGCCTTCTTGTGGCTTGGCCTCATGTTTAATCATGTGTTCTATCTCCAAGACGACCACATCCAATCAGTTGGAAGAGGCCTCATGTTTATTGGTTGCGTTGCCACCATTGTCATGACAATTGTGTCTATGCTGTGGAAGAGGCAACCCCGTAGTAATTCTAACTTCAGTATAAGAAGGTAAATGATACAGTAGATATTTTATCTAAATTCCAAGCACCACACTGTCACAAAACTTTCTGATTGGATGGATGGATGAGCTATATGGTGGGTTCAGGCCTCTTCATAAATGCCGGCAGCCTGTTTTTGGTCGTTTCACCGGGTGTATTGTACAAAGTTTCAACTGATCAAATGATATACCTAAAATTAAGCAATCTGTTACTCTTGTCTTTATTGACAACTCATAGGTTGACAAATGCTGGTCTTAATTAGTTGGAATTCTGAAAATAATTCCTGCTAGACCTACTTCTGTGTGTGTGCACACATATCGTGGCTCCCTTCTGTTGTTCCCGTGGCCAGGTTGTGCAGTAATATAATGTTTGCGCTGATTGGCTACACGCTGGTTGACAAACCAATCAGGGAACACGACACATGCTGGCTATGCTATGCTCTGCGTTGACTTCTGTCGTCGTATTTACAATATGAAGTGAACTTCATGTCAGATCACTTTGGCAGAAGCCTTTAAAAGAAGCAGGAGCCAAAAACCAATCAATAAACCAACATGGTTGAAATCGTTTCCATTTGAGAATATACAGTGAAAGTTTATTTGGAACTAAGTCACACTTTCTTTAATAGAACCTAAAAAACTGCATGTTGCAAGGAGTAATAAAAGTAAAAGAATTGATTTTTTTTTTTATTGCAGAATTGAGTTTATTTCAGCAGTGAGTTCAGGGTTTGGCTGTTTTGGGAAATCTGAAAAACTAATTACTACATCTATGTGTCATAACTTACACAGTTAGGTCTGTATTGAATTTTCTGAAGTTAGGCTCAAAAGTTGCAGGATTAAGATTCTTTCAGTTTTGGAATTTAGCAGCCTGTTGACGGTGTCTAAATTGAACTCTTACGAATTCAGTAAGTGGAATAAAGTAGGGTATAAAGTCAAATGTTATCCCAGTGACCATGTTTTCTGTACATTCTTTACACTGACTGAACAAACTGTATGACATGAATGGTTCCATGGTTTTCAGTGTTACTAACTGTCTTGAACATCATGAAATCACTGTACAATGAAGGTGATAGGTAATTGAGGATATGAAATAACAAATGGCTTAAAATGACATAGAATGTAGAAACATGGAATAGAAATTCCAAAATTGTTCCAACAGAAGTTGATAATGTGATTAATTAGTTTGTAATTGTAAGATTTTGTCTCTAGGCTTAGCATTGTACTGTATAAGGTGTGCCAGAAGTCGCGCACCATCCTGTTTTTCATTTTTTTTTGTGTTTCAGATTTAATACTGATTTTAAATTTTTTTTCCCTCTTTCAGAGTTAATTATGGCTAATAAACTAACGATGCAAGAAAGAGCTGAATTGGTTTTTATGTTTGGAAGAGATGGGGCAACACACTGCTCTGCGTGGTGCGCGACTTCTGGGACACCCTGTATATTTGAATGTATTGTAGATATTTCAAAGAAGTACTTTAATGTTTTAAAAATGTTCCATTACAGGTTATCTATGGATAGCGAAAAATCTGAAGAGGTAGACAGCAACACGACAAGTTCATTCACTGGTGATTCTACTTTTCTCGGGGTGCCAGCTCCTCAGGTGCCCTGTGGCTTTGGAACTCCTACCTCAGCGGCTACCTTTTCACGGCCATTACAAAGGGAGGTAATCCCATCTCCTGCCTGGCAGGAGCATTACCCATGGAATTCATTGCAATCGCATCACGCCAGTGACATGCAGCTGCATCACAGACCTCCATCAGTCATCTCGGAGCCTGCCAGAAAACTCACATCTTTCAGCACTGGTAACAAAAACTCTGATTTGAATTCAAGTTTCATGTCAACATTTTCAGAACCTATTCGAAGGGAGACAACTTTAGGTTTGCAACATAGCTCAAAGTCAGCGTTTAGGACAGTGCAGGCCGAGAGCTTTTCTTCCAGAGATCGACCAGCAGAGACTAGCTTTTCTTCTGTCACAGGATTTGGTGATATTGACCTGGAAATAGACAGCATGAATCTGGGAGGATCAAACCTGAGGCGGCATGGCTCTGGTAAGTCACGGTGTTACCTGTATCTCTGAGGACTGGCCAAGATGATCAGTATAGATAATAGTGATGAAGCAACTCTAATGAAGATGGCACAATGAATATATAAAGTAGTAACTAACACAGTTGTAGTGAGGTAACAAAGTGACAGTAAATGGCACAAAAACGTGAAAGCCAAGGGATATGAAAAGCAATGAAAAACTCCACTTCCAAAGAACTGAAAAGCTGGAAGGGAAATACTACAAGGGGCGTTGCTACATTAATTTATTTATTTCACTGGTGTTTTACACCATACTCAAGAAACAAAAACAAAACAAGTCAACAAAACTTTTTCTCAGGTTTGGGCTGTTCGCTGCATGTGGCCAAACTATATGGTATAAAACATCATACTTGCATGTACACAATGTTACAGAAGTGCTGTCTGAAGAATATTTTCAAAACAGTTTCCAAGTGGTTGTGAATGACTTATACTCTGTGCACCTATGGTAAAAGGCTAAGCTGAGATCAGCTTCTCTAACAAACTTAAAGAATTGTTCACATTACCCTTATTAGTTAGGTATGTATCCCAGGGAAAAATGCCTCTAGGACTTCTTATTTTGCAGGTGTGTTTGGCAGTAATGTCTCTCTCAATCACCTAATGACCGCTGGGAGTAAGCTTTCCGTGCCTCCTGTACCAAGAGGAAGACGACCGCTGATCAGTCCGGCCAAGCTTGGGCCTGTCATGCAGCGCAGCTCTACACCATCTGGTACGTACAATGTACATCAGTCTAGCCTACACCATCTGGTACGTATGATGTACATCAGTCTAGCCTACACCATCTGGTACGTACGATGTATATCAGTCTAGCCTACACCATCTGGTACATATGATGTACATCAGTCTAGCCTACACCATCTGGTACGTACGATGTACATCAGTCTAGCCTACACCATCTGGTACATATGATGTACATCAGTCTAGCCTACACCATCTGGTACGTACGATGTATATCAGTCTAGCCTACACCATCTGGTACGTACGATGTACATCAGTCTAGCCTACACCATCTGGTACGTACGATGTACATCAGTCTAGCCTACACCATCTCATACGTACGATGGACATAGTCTACCCTACACCATCTCATACGTACGATGTACATCAGTCTAGCCTACACCATCTGGTAGGTACGATGTACATCAGTCTAGCCTACACCATCTCATACGTACGATGTACATCAGTCTAGCCTACACCATCTGGTACGTACGATGTACATCAGTCTAGCCTACACCATCTCATACGTACGATGTACATCAGTCAAGCCTACACCGCCTGGTATGTACAATCTACATCAGTCTAGCCTACACCAGCTGGTACGTACAATGTACATCAGTCTAGCCTACACCATCTGGTACGTACAATGTACATCAGTCTAGCCTACACCATCTGTACGTACGATGTACATCAGTCTAGCCTACATCATCTGGTACGTACGATGTACATCAGTCTAGCCTACATCATCTGGTACGTACAATGTACATCAGTCTAGCCTACATCATCTGGTACGTACGATGTACATCAGTCTAGCCTACACCGCCTGGTATGTACAATCTACATCAGTCTAGCCTACACCATCTGGTACGTACAATGTACATCAGTCTAGCCTACATCATCTGGTACGTACGATGTACATCAGTCTAGCATACATCATCTGGTACGTACGATGTACATCAGTCTAGCATACACCATCTGGTATGTACAATGTGCAATCGGTCTAGCCTACACCAGCTGGTACGTACAATGTACATCAGTCTAGCCTACACCATCTGGTACGTACGATGTACATCAGTCTAGCCTACACCATCTGTATGTACAATGTGCAATCGGTCCAGCTCATGCTGGCTTCCTCTCCGGCCACATGTGAGAAGGTCTGTCAGCAACCTGCTTGTGGATGGAGGACTGCAGGTTTCGCCCGGGCTCTGCCCGCTTTCCTCCCACCATAATGCTGACTGTCATCGTGTAGGTGAAATATTCTTGAGTATGGCGTAAAACCACAATCAAATAAGTAAAAAAAAATATGTCATTTGGTATGGGCAATGTACATCAGTTAAGGCTCTAACTGAATACCTTTACTAGTTCTCCATGCTAGGGCCAGGCTCTAACTTAATACCTTTACTAGTTCTCTATGCTAGGGCTAAGCCTCTGAGTACCTTTACTAGTTCTCCATGCTAGGGCTAAGCCTCTAACTTAATACCTTTGCTAGTTCTCCATGCTAGGGCTAGGCTCTAACTGAGTACCTTTACTAGTTCTCCATGCTAGGACTAGGCTGTAACTAAACACCTTTGCTAGTTCTCCATGCTAGGGCTAAGCCTCTAACTTAATACCTTTACTAGTTCTCCATGCTAGGGCTAGGCTCTAACTGAGTACCTTTACTAGTTCTCCATGCTAGGGCTAAGCAGAGGCTCTAATACCTTTACTAGTTCTCCATGCTAGGACTAGGCTGTAACTAAACACCTTTGCTAGTTCTCCATGCTAGGGCTAGGCTCTAACTGAGTACCTTTACTAGTTCTCCATGCTAGGGCTAGGCTCTAACTGAATACCTTTACTAGTTCTCCATGCTAGGGCCAGGCTCTAACTGAATACCTTTACTAGTTCTCTATGCTAGGACTAGGCTGTAACTAAACACCTTTGCTAGTTCTCCATTCTAGGGCTAAGCCTCTAACTGAATACCTTTACTAGTTCTCCATGCTAGGGCTAGGCTCTAACTGAATACCTTTACTAGTTCTCCATGCTAGGACTAGGCTGTAACTAAACACCTTTACTAGTTCTCCATGCTAAGGCTAGGCTCTAACTGAATACCTTTACTAGTTCTCCATGCTAGGGCTAGGCTCTAACTGAATACCTTTACTAGTTCTCCATGCTAGGACTAGGCTGTAACTAAACACCTTTGCTAGTTCTCCATGCTAGGGCTAAGCCTCTAACTTAATACCTTTACTAGTTCTCCATGCTAGGGCTAGGCTCTAACTGAATACCTTTACTAGTTCTCCATGCTAGGACTAGGCTGTAACTAAACACCTTTGCTAGTTCTCCATGCTAGGGCTAAGCCTCTAACTGAATACCTTTATTAGTTCTCCATGCTAGGGCTAGGCTCTGACTTAATACCTTTACTAGTTCTCCATGCTAGGGCTAGGCTCTAACTGAATACCTTTACTAGTTCTCCATGCTAGGACTAGGCTGTAACTAAACACCTTTGCTAGTTCTCCATGCTAGGGCTAAGCCTCTAACTTAATACCTTTACTAGTTCTCCATGCTAGGGCTAGGCTCTAACTGAATACCTTTACTAGTTCTCCATGCTAGGACTAGGCTGTAACTAAACACCTTTGCTAGTTCTCCATGCTAGGGCTAAGCCTCTAACTGAATACCTTTATTAGTTCTCTATGCTAGGGCTAGGCTCTGACTTAATACCTTTACTAGTTCTCCATGCTAGGGCTAAGCCTCTGAGTACCTTTGCTAGTTCTCCATGCTAGGGCTAAGCCTCTAACTTAATACCTTTACTAGTTCTCCATGCTAGGGCTAAGACTCTAACTGAGTACCTTTACTAGTTCTCCATGCTAGGGCTAAGCCTCTGAGTACCTTTACTAGTTCTCCATGCTAGGGCTATGCCTCTTACTGAGTACCTTTACTAGTTCTCCATGCTAGGGCTAAGCCTCTAACTTAATACCTTTACTAGTTCTCCATGCTAGGACTAGGCTGTAACTAAACACCTTTGCTAGTTCTCCATGCTAGGGCTAGGCTCTAACTGAGTACCTTTACTAGTTCTCCATGCTAGGGCTATGCTCTAACTGAATACCTTTACTAGTTCTCCATGCTAGGGCCAGGCTCTAACTGAATACCTTTACTAGTTCTCCATGCTAGGACTAGGCTGTAACTAAACACCTTTGCTAGTTCTCCATTCTAGGGCTAAGCCTCTAACTGAATACCTTTACTAGTTCTCCATGCTAAGGCTAGGCTCTAACTGAATACCTTTACTAGTTCTCCATGCTAGGACTAGGCTGTAACTAAACACCTTTGCTAGTTCTCCATGCTAGGGCTAAGCCTCTAACTGAATACCTTTACTAGTTCTTTATGCTAGGACTAAGCCTCTAACATGAATACCTTTACTAGTTCTCCATGCTAGGACTAGGCACTAACTGAATACCTTTACTAGTTCTCCATGCTAGGGCTAAGGCTCTAACTGAATACCTTTACTAGTTCTCCATGCTAGAGCTAGGGCTCAAACTGAATACCTGTTTCTTAATTCTAGGATTAACTGAATATCTTTACTAGTTGTATTTGTTTATATGGGACTAACTGAATACGTTTACTAGTTTTCCATGTTAGGGTTTAGGTTCTAGCTCAATACCTTTGTTGCGATGAATTTTTTTCGCTATTCTTTCAGCTGTGCTGACGTTATTTGAATGTAAATATTTGATTTTATTTATTTGATATTTATTTCTTCCTGTCTCAGATCTTCACTCTGTCAGCTCTCCACTGTCGCAGAGAACATTATTTACGGACACCCAGTCCATCATCAGCGATCAGTTCTCACAAAACAGCAATTTGTGGCGACCCAGTGAGCACCCTAAATCTAACCAGGCATATATAAGGAGATCAGTGATTGGACAAGACGGTTATAGCAGCCATTCAAGATCCAATCAGATATATTTAAGGAGATCAGTGATTGGACAAGACTGTGATAGCAGCCATTCAAGTCAAAGGTCACAGTCCAGCTTTTGTCCAGTGGACAGCACAACAGACAGATGCTCAGAAAAATTATCTACAGTGTTAGGTATGTCTTCTGCAGAAATATAACACAGATGATTCAATGAGGTTAGTGTTTTCTGGCCAAAACAGTTGGAGAGGTCAGTTTAAGAAGGAACGCCAGAATTCTGACCTAGGTGGAAACGTGCTTTTTGGTAGTTAAACACTTTTTAAGACACAGTTGCTCTTTGACTTTCTCATACATATACATGTACATGAAGTTCAAGTCCAGCTCATGCTGACTTCCTCTTCGGTTGTACATGGGAAGGTCTGCCAGCAACCTGCAGATGGTGGTAGGTTTCTACCGGGTTTTGCCTGGCTTCCTCTCTGGTTGTAGATTGGGAGGTCTACCAGCAACCTGCAGGTGGTAATTAATTTCGAGCCTCTGTGGTACAAGTGAAATATTCTTGAGTATGGTGCAAAACAGTAAACACCAGCCAAATAAAGAAATAGATACATGCAGTTTATTATTTAACTGACTTGACAGAGGTTGGCACCATAACGATTTCCAAGGTTGAGAACATGTCAGTAAAAAAAAAAAACAACAAAAAACAGAGGCTGTCATTTAGTGGGAATCAGATTAATTGTACTTAAGAATACTTTGTTGATGAGTTCTTAACGCTTCTTTGTAATGCGCATGTTGCCGTAAGGTATAAATGTCCACTGATATATCTGGATTAAAGTTTAGTACAAAACCACTCACTATCTACTATGTTCTAGTTCTATCATGATTTCTTCCGCAGTTGTGTAAAAATTGAGATGTCCACCATTGCCAAAAAATACCTCTATTTGAAGTGAAATAAAACTTTCTTGTCAGCATGGTTGTATCAGTAGCTTTGTTTGGGGGTAAGTTGGGTTATCCCATGTGTTTTAGTAGTAACTGATAAGCAAAGTGTGAGGGGATGTGTATGGTTTATTCAGTAGTGATTTGATTATTTCGACCCCTAATTCAGAAGAACAGTAACAATATTTTTCTTATTTGTTTGCAGAAGCAGTTCCCTGGTGGCAGAGTGGGTATGTGATATTGAGTGTTTTGGCATTGAGTCTTTTCACTAACATGATCATTCTCTACACAACTGTGACACGTGTGTGATGCCCACAGGATCACTGTCTACACAACTGTGACATCCACAGGATCTCTGTCTACACAACTGTGACACCCACAGGATCACTGTCTACACAACTGTGACATCCACTGGATCACTGTCTACACAACTGTGACACCCACAGGATCTGTCTACACAACTGTGACACGTGTGTGACATCCACAGGATCACTGTCTACACAACTGTGACATCCACAGGATAACTGTCTACACAATTGTGACACGTGTGTGACATCCACAGGATCACTGTCTACACAACTATGACACCCACAGGATCACTGTCTACACAACTGTGACATCCACAGGATCACTGTCTACACAACTGTGACACCCACAGGATCACTGTCTACACAACTGTGACACGTGTGTGACATCCACAGGATCACTGTCTACACAACTGTGGCATGTGTGTGACACCCACAGGATTGCTGTCTACACAACTGTGACACCCACAAGATCACTGTTTACACAACTGTGGCATGTGTGTGACACCCACAGGATTGCTGTCTATACAACTGTGACAACCACAAGATCACTGTTTACACAACTGTGGCATGTGTGTGACACCCACAGGATTGCTGTCTATACAGCTGTGACACCCACAAGATCACTGTCTACAAAACTGTGACACCCACAGTATCACTGTCTACACAACCCAGGCACGTGAGTGACACCCACAGGATCGCTGTCTGCACAACTGTGACACATGTGACATTCGCAGGATCACTGTCCACACAACCCAGGCACATGTGTGACATCCAATGGATCACTGTCTACAGAAGTGTGACACTCACAGGATCACCGTCCACACAACTGAGATGCATGTGTGACACCCACAGCATCAATTTCCCTAAAAAACTGTGACACCCTCAAAATCGCTCTCTCTACACAAAACTCTGGCATCCACACTATGTGCAATCTCTGTGCACAGATGTGACTTGTGACACCCACAGGATTCCTCTGTCCACACCCTGTGTGACACCAAATGTGTGTTGGGCAGAACTGACAAATTGAATGTTCCACCATGCCTAACATGGATTGAGAATTGACTGTATAAACGGCTTGATAGCATCTGGTCATAATGTTTGTGTATGAAATTGCAGGATCTATCATCATGGAACATACTCTTTATTTGATGTTTTTTCAATGTGTTATCATCAAACCAAAAAAATTAGAAAAGTTGCACAAGCTTGTGGAGCAGATGGGAAGAGTTTGTTTTTTTTTTTTTTGCTTTTTTTTTTGAAAAATGCAAATGCAGTGTACTGATACTTCAAAAAGAATTGAATGAACACCTGTAATATTGTTCATCATTATTAACCTCTTGTTTTATACTGATGGCTTTTATACGTCATGGTCAATGTTCAGGGTTGTTGTTGTATTTACACATGTACACCCTACAAACATATGTATGGTGGGGAATGGTTTTGTGCATTTAGAGTTGTATTATACATTTTATTTCAAAGTTGTGGCAATGTACATTTTTTTATTAATTTCTGTTTTTATATTCTAGTTTAGTAAATTAGGAAAATTTGTTGATGAAACATATAATGAAAGAGAACATGTTAATTTTTATGTTTGCATTTTGTTATTCATTTAGATTGTTGGGTTTAGTCCCGGCCTTGGAGATTAGGTTGATTTTCCCACCGTGTTCGTATAGCGCCCTTTTTTACGCTAAGCGGTCAGTGACGCTTTTGGAGCTGATTGCGCAGTCGTACACTTGTTAAAAAAAAACTTATATCACACCAGTACAGCTAGTAAGTTTTACATCACCGGTAGGAAAGATCATCAGTATCTTGCCAAAGGCTGACGGATATGCGAGGGTTTGATGTTGACAACATGAGGCCATGACAAGTGGAAGCTATTCTGTACTTTATTAGTCTCTATGAGTTTCGGGGTGTGGCTATTTACATCTGTAGTAGCCCATAGTATTGGCATATACATGTATGTAGGTCTTGTAATCGAGTTATTTATTAATTCATTTCACTGGTGTTTTCACGCCGTACTCAAGAGTATTTCACTTATACATTGTGGGCAAGCAATATGGTTTGAGGAATCTGGTCAGAGCCCGGCGGAAACCCACAGCCATCCAGAAGTTGCTGACAGACCTTGCCACAGCCGGAGAGGAAGCCAGCATGAGCTCAACTCACAGTAACCACATTAATGAGAGGCTTCTGGGTCATTGCGACACGCTAGCATGCTAAAAACCACGGCCTGTAATGAATTGTGTAGGCCATAATTATGCTAAATCTGTAATTGTACTAAAGTTAGTAATGACAGTATCAGTATATTACCGTCTGAAGATTGTGCATGGTACTAAAGCCTCCATTTTGAGCAAATTAAACAATGGTTTCCTTTAGAAAGTAATATACATAGGCAATATAAAGGGAATGTTGTGGCAGTAATTGTTAGTCTCCCATCAAACTGCTCTCTTAGGATTAGCCACAGACATCGATTCAAGATCAGAGACATCACACTAGGGGACTTTTGAGTTAAACTCTAATCGCTAAATGTAATAGTCTTAGTGTTTTATTTGATTTGCTAAAAATGTTAGGCAACTTCATCACATTTGTGAGATTCACAGAAGTTATTTAGAGTACACAAATGATGGAGAAAAGTGCAGAGCTGGACGTTTGTGAACTTGAGAAATTTCATAAAGGGAACTTGTTATTTTTACCTCTGCAACACGTTGAGCTATAAAGCGATCAATGAATCAATGTCAACAAAGGTTGCCTAACCCGTTTCAAAAAGCACATATCGTTGACGTATAACAATAGAAATAGAAATACTGTTAAAAGGTGGAGAAAACGTAAACATTACATGAAGTTCAGATGAAAGAGTGAGAAAAGTTGGTTGTGAATGTGGTCTTTAATATTTGTTTTCTTGATTTTTCTTTAAGGAGACAAAGACATCTGAGAACAATTTTTGTATGGTGGGTATGGTGGGCTTTTGGTGCATATCTTTGTATAATGATGTAATGAATGTTGATGTAACACATGTTTAATAAAGGTATTTGCACTAGATTTTGTTCTTTTTAGCTGACAAAATTGTTCAACCTGGATTTTGATCATATTTACATTTTAAAAAATTCATAAAAGCTATCATAATTCAGATTAAGTGCATATGTTTGGATATAAACAACAAATTTACAATCAAATATATTTATTACACATACATCGAAATTCTTATTTAGAACATTATTATGCAATGACGATAAATACCAAAAGTGGTCCCAAATACCCACCATACAAAAATATTTCTAAATACCACTTTTTCCTGAAAAAAAATATATTTAAGACCATATTTATAAATAAGTTAGGACGCTTTTTCGGACTTTTAGTGACTGCTGGCCCTGTATACTAACTATGGCGACTGCTGGCCCTGTATACTGACTGGGGCTGGTGTAGGCCCTGTATACTGACTATGGTGATGGTAGGCCGTGTATACTGACTATGTTGATGGTAGGCCCTGTATACTGACTATGGTGATGGTGGGCCCTGTATACTGACTATGGTGATGGTGGGCCCTGTATACTGACTATGGTGTTAGTGGGCCCTGTATACTGACTATGGTGATGGTAGGCCTTGTATACTGACTATGGTGATGGTAGGCCCTGTATACTGACTATGGTGATGGTGGGCCCTGTATACTGACTATGGTGATGGTAGGACCTGTATACTGACTATGGCGACTGCTGGCCCTGTATACTGAATGGGGCTGGTGTAGGCCCTGTATACTGACTATGGTGATGGTAGGCCGTGTATACTGACTATGGTGGTGGTAGGCCCTGTATACTGACTATGGTGATGGTAGGCCCTGTATACTGACTACGGTGATGGTGGGCCCTGTATACTGACTATGGTGATGGTAGGCCTTGTATACTGACTATGGTGATGGTAGACCCGGTATACTGGCTATGGTGATGGTGGGCCCTGTATACTGACTATGGTGATGATAGGCCCTGTATACTGACTATGGTGATGGTGGGCCCTGTATACTGACTATGGTGATGGTAGGCCCTGTATACTGATTATGGTGATGGTAGGCCCTGTATACTTGCTATTGTGATGGTAGGCCCTGTATACTGACTATGGTGATGGTAGGCCATGTATACTGACTATGGTGATGGTAGGCCCTGTATACTGACTAGGGTGATGGTAGGCCCTGTATCCTGGCTATGGTGATGGTAGGCCCTGTATACTGGCTATGGTGATGGTAGGCCCTGTACACTGACTATGGTGATGGTAGGCCCTGTATACTGACTATGGTGATGGTAGGCCCTGTATACTGACTATGGTGATGGTAGGCCCTGTATACTGACTATGGTGATGGTAGGCCCTGTATACTGACTATGGTGATGGTAGGCCCTGTATACTTGCTATGGTGATGGTAGGCCCTGTATACTGACTGGGGCTGGTGTAGGCCCTGTATACTGATTATGGTGATGGTAGGCCCTGTATACTGACTATGGTGATGGTAGGCCCTGTATACTGACTATGGTGATGGTAGGCCCTGTATACTGACCATGGTGATGGTAGGCCCTGTATACTGGCTATGGTGATGGTAGGCCCTGTATACTGACTATGGTGATGGTAGGCCCTGTATACTGACTATGGTGATGGTAGGCCCTGTATACTGACTATGGTGATGGTAGGCCCTGTATTCTGACTATGGTGATGGTAGGCCCTGTATACTGATTATGGTGATGGTAGGCCCTGCATACTGACTATGGTGATGGTAGGCCTGTATACTGACTATGGTGATGGTAGGCCCTGCATACTGACTATGGTGATGGTAGGCCCTGCATACTGACTATGGTGATGGTAGGCCCTGTATACTGACTATGGTGATGGTAGGCCCTGCATACTGACTATGGTGATAGTAGGCCCTGTATACTGACTATGGTGATGGTAGGCTCTGTATACTCATTCTGGCGATTGCTGGCCCTGCATACTGACTGGGGCTACTGTAGGCCCTACAGACTGAATGTGGCGACTGTATGTGCCCTTTATACTGACTTGGCCCTACAAACTGACTTTGGCGACTGTGGGTCCTGTATACTGACTGGCGACTGTAGGCCCTGTATACTGACTATAGCGGCTATAGGCCCTGTGTGCTGACTGCTTTGACCGTAGGCCCTGTATACTGAAGGCGAACTATTTACCATATTGATGTGATAGGCTACTCTACATCGCAGCATTTATAAATATAGGTCAGTCAGATTATCTGCGGTACAGACGTACTGTTAGCCACAAATGAACATGAAATACCGGATACATTGATCGCTTTCGTATAATGTAATAGCAGACATCGATAACTCCGAATGACGATTTCTATTTATTTGAGAACTTTATTTTCCCCATCATAATAGGGAGTGAACAACATGTAATGGAAAGTGACGCAGATGGTTAGGGCGACACCTTTGATGCATGACGACATGCAGATGTTACATATACCTGTACAGACATGTTATGAGAGCCTCACATCGATAGCGCCACTGGAAGATCTATTTGTAATGTACAGACCCTTGACATCCTATATACATGTACGTGCGAAGTTGACATATTTATCAGGAGATGCCCGATTTGTATCCAGGAAGACATGCACTAACTGGTTGAACCTGTTATACTACTTTTGACACAAATACTCCAAATAACGTGGAAGGCTTTAACACACGTCAGCTCATTTTATTTTGGTTAGGACAACGTTGTGGTTGTATGAACCGTATAATGAATGCTAAGTGTGGAGGTGATGAGGGACTGAGAACTGTATAGGGTTAGATATGAAACGGCAATGGTTGCTTTATCAATATACAGTTATTTTTATTTAGTTGATTATTTTTTACGTCTGGCCCACATATACACTCAAGATTTTTTCACTTATACGATGGTAGTCAGCTTTATGATTGGAGAACTTGGGAGTGGCCTACTCGCGGATTTTCCACGTGTGACGTACTTGTATACGTCATCAGATATTAGTTTCTGATATCTGCTACAAAACTATGGTTAAAGTTTCTTTTAGTCAGCTGCGTATATTCAGCTGTCTGTAAAATCAGTCATACTCCATACCAAAATTTTCTTTCGTTAGTGACGTGTAACAACAAAAGCTCTAAACATTGATATATTGTACGTGTGTATTATCGCAAGGAAAATGCAGTAAGACTACTTTTTCTAATTCACAATGTTTTCAACACTAAGAACTCATTGCCTCGGGTGGCGTCATATAATCATCCCAAAACTAAAGGCATGCTGGGTAATGTCACTTGTTATTGCGAGTAATTTGCTTTACAATAGCTGCGCCAACATGTTGTTAGAGCAAACGCCATGACCTAACACACCGTAATCTCAGCGAACAGACTACATTGTCTTCTATAACAGAATTTTCTAACATCCAACTTTTTCAATTTTATATTGAACTCTGCCCAGTATCCAGCATGCCACTTTTTGTTGAATAATTATGACGTCGTCCGAGGCAATGAGGTTTTGTCGGCGAAACCGAGCTTAAGGACTTTAACAGTATAAACTAGAAAAAGTGTTTTAACTTCATTTTTCTGTGAAAGAACATGAATTTCCAACATGTCCAGTTTAGAGGTTGTGGTGTTACGTGTCATTGACTAAAGGCAATTTTATTAGCGAGTATGACTCATTTTACAGACAGCTGAATATAGGCACCTGGCTAAAAGAGACTATAATGTCTCTTCAACGAACGTTAGATGAGGAAAACAGCACCGAAAGTGCAATCGCTCACTGCATGGTCACCAGTTAAGGTCAATCGAACAGCGACAGCTCAACAAATCCCTGTCCAAGACGGTGTTTGATCTTTCACCTCGTATGTCCTAGCGATCATATGTGGTTCATATTATGTATTTTTAGTTTAGAGTTGTTTTTTTTTTTTAATCTCATCTGCTATATTTGCCTGAAAAGCCGATAATTGATGAGATTTTATCAAAATTCTAATGATTCTTTTATCATCAGAATGTATAACTCTGCTATTCACCCAGGACAGACACAAGCCTGTATATGTTTCCATTTATACACAGTGATGATAAAATAACATCAGGCAAGAACAGGGCATGAAGATTTGCACTATTATAGAATAATAAAATAGAACAAAAATATAACAGCAGGAAGTTTCAAATGAGCAGCGTTGCTATACCCAGTTATCTGTCATTGTATACACTCGCACACTCGCGCGCGCGCACACACACACATATATAGACCGATTTCAGACAGTAATTATCACACGTGACCTGAATTAATGTTATTTCAAAAAGTGGCGTAAGTAGCATATATCATTGGGAATGCCGGTTAGAAGTAAGCCGTTTTGCCATCGGACAGCATATAGGCCTAACATGTCGGAACGCGAGAAGGCAATAGAAAGGATCGTTTTTGATTCTTTGTGAACAACAGAATGAAAATCAATCTGGCGATTAGTTTCACATCTCGACCGCCAACAAATTTTGTTGTCATGCCCTTTAAAGTGAAAGAAAGCTAAAATATGAAATGAGGTTCATCATACAGGCAACTGAAAACTATGCGTAAAAATACTTTTATTCATTTTTCCAGAATTTTTCAAGAGTGTTAAAAGACGGTATCTGTAAGAACTCACATCACCACGTTTATTCATGGGTAAAAAGAGTTAGACGAAACGTCACGCAGTTTTGTGATTAGAGTTGGGAAAAATCCATGTGACATCAGAGTTGATAAAAACCCACCTTAGAATTAAAATGTTTGAACGCCTTTAACTCCTTTCACAAAAGTCTAAAAAAATAAATGAAACAGTATTTATGAATAGTTTTAAGTGGTCTATTTAGTGTTGCATACTTCCATGTTTAGAGACCTTTTCCTTTCAACCAGACTACAATGCATGTTCGCAAACCTGCTATAACCGCTTAGTATCTCAACCATACATGAATGCACAGGCCTGTCAACAGCTCTGTCAAACAGCCCAACAGTGTTTGGAATACAGTGTTCTCTGATTAAATATACAGCTTAATCACAGCTGTAGACCATATATGGTATACAAACCTACATAATACGTGTATATAATCAGAGCCTGCAGGTAATGCACATTGGCCAGCAGCCGAAATCCAGGTATGTGCATAGAACGAGTTCGAAGGTATATAGGTCTATGTATATTGCCTACTATGACACGGACCAAATATCTCTTAGCTGTGCATGTTGTCAGTCAAGTAGAGGGACATTTGCACGCTGATCAGCTTCTGAAACAGCGTTCACTCAAAGATGTGTAAGGCGCTAATTTACACTGGAAAAACCTGAAGTTTCTGTTTTACCAATCTAAGCTGACATTTTGTTTTTGTGTTGCTATCCAGCTCCGATGAGCAAATAGCGTACATTCCGTGGGAAATTGGCCAAGGCACGGTGGATGTACTGTGACGTAGGTACCAGCGTACGATGCGTGTCCGGGCATGTAAATGTATTATAATTGACCCACATCTGAAGGGTCAATATCCCTGCTCAAGACGATTACCTACGTCATTTGATTGTCGCACATGCGCTGTGAGAAGAAAACGAGCCTGCATAAACAAATCGTTGGTGAGTTGAGGGCTTTCTGTTTTACAGCTTTACGATTGGAACTTTGCAGCATTTTCCCCATTTGGCTGCATCAAACTGTGCAGAAATGTTTTTGATATTCTGTGTTTGTTCGTGGTAATCTGTGTTGATTTAGAGGGAAATCCCGCAGGGAAGGGCACTCTCATCTGTCAGCCTGTGATACGACCGAAGAGGCTAGGTCAAACTTCGGGCTTCCCTAGTTCTATTTTTAGATCGTACGGCCCTTAAATAGGCAAGCTACACGTTCAGGTCGAATTCCCAACAGATCTCACATTGGGTCGATTGGATACATCATACATATGTGAGTGTGTTTTGGCCTTCATATAAATATATACAATCTTAGCACCAGCTTACCACTTTATGCAAGGAGTGGGCCTATATGACACACCTGTAGCTGGCATTCCGCTGAGTGTATAGGCCTGTAATGCAGCTCCTGTTAAGCACCGTGGATCCATGTCAGCATGTCGCTGTGATGGAACTGGTTCAACAGCACGGAATCGGGAGAGCCGTCTTAATCGTGATGGCGGAATATTGGAATGAAATGGACCGGGAAGCGGCTAAGAATGATTTTAACGCCAAAAAAATTGACTCCCCGTTTTATCGTCTGCTTCATGAGGAGTTTGGCATAAAAGTTCATTTTCAACAGGCTGACTCTCATCGGGCCTTTTTACGCAAGGCCTTCGATAGACTTCGAAGTTTTGTTCCTTCGGTGACAGAAGAACAGATTCTTGTTCACGACTTGAGTAAATATTCTTTTGAACAAGCGGTGGGCTACACGGCAAAGTGGGTGCACGATGTGGAATGGAACAACAGCGCGTGGCAGACTGCGTTGCGTCATCATTACGCAACTGAACCGCATCACCCCGAGCACTACACAACCACGTGCGAAATGCCAGACAGCTATTTACAAGAAAGCATTTTGGATATGGTGGCATCTCGCTGGGAAAGGCAACTGGGTGGGAGTGATGACGTGACAAATTATGAACTTGTTAACTTCGATCCCAAATTCCTTTCAAGATACAGTGAGGGTGATTTTGTGAGAGTTGAAGCAATCATCAAGCGTATTCAACAGTGTGACTAGCTATGGTACCGTAACATCAGATTTATCGCCCTCTATCTATTCGGGGCACTCCCATATGGATTGTGTTGTAGTACATATACTAAATACTAAACCTTACCAGACAAGCCGCGCAGAGTTCCATTTATCGGCTTGTTAACGAAATGATCATTTTTACTGAAAGGGAGATTTATCTTGTGTATGCTACTAAGTCATGCTGTTCAAAATGCCTAATGGTACAAAGTTGTAATTGCCACAGTGATCAACAAGACGCAAGATTCCAGATTATGATAAAATACATGACTTGTAAGCCGTATTTGTTGAATAGCTGGATTTCTGGATTGGTATAACTTAATAAGAAAACATAATGTTTTATGTAAAAAATGACTTTCGATGTTTATTTTGTCTCGTCTATTGTTTTTTTTTTCATATAGGCTGAGACTTCGTCTAAATTAGGCCTATATATGTAAACGTTACATATTATGGATTTGTCTCAGTCAAGAAAGTTTAATAATTCGACAACTGCATCGCTCTTATCAGCCTTGTGACTGTTCACAAGTAGATGGATAGTTATCTCCAGCGGTTATATATTAACATGTATCGG
This sequence comes from Liolophura sinensis, assembly GCF_032854445.1. Classification (NCBI taxonomy): domain Eukaryota; kingdom Metazoa; phylum Mollusca; class Polyplacophora; order Chitonida; family Chitonidae; genus Liolophura; species Liolophura sinensis. The sequence goes on along the minus strand of NC_088303.1, from coordinate 12,272,431 downwards.
TACTATTCTGTAAGATGGCTTGGGAGCTATTTACTGGCCGCTAGCGAAGTGGCAAAAAATTACCTTTTCCTCAATGCTTTAACAATGGGCGGCCGTTTTGTTTTAGACACGAAAGGGTGGTTATGTGACCTCCAACCACGTCTTACAGAGTAGTGTGCCCTGTATATATGCTCAGTTACTGACACGCACCAACTTACATTTGCGAGTATACTTAAATCAGTATCGCAGCCATGGTTATATACAGCTAAACGGAACAACACCACATGCAGTTTGAGAATGCACCCCCTCCTCCCCCTCCCACCCCACATTAATAACACACACACCCACCCAACCCCAGACCCCACCCTCCTCGCTATCAACAATAGACTGAGCCAATGATTCCATGCCATCTTTTTAGACCACCATGCTTTCAACAAAGGATGCTGGGTGCAGTGTGGCCATATATCATGTGTCACTTCATGAACGTCACACCAAATACAGCAAACACGAATTGAGAAAGTACTAAAGTTAATACATCGCTTATAAAAATACTTATTACACAGAAATGTACCCGTTGTTATAATCTATATACGGCCTCATGGGTGTGGCGACAAGCGGACGCAAATCAGGGAAAACCACCTAAATTCGGCCCTCGTGGTTAGGCTCTCAACATCACCACTAGCCACAGGCAGCAGCGGGTTTTACACAGCTGACATCCGCGTTATTTTCTCTATATCCATATAGCGATTTATGAAATATGATAAAGTGTAAGCAGGCACTCAGAAACTGCGTTGTGTATGACTCAGATGTGTATGATTTACTCGCATGTCAATAATTCAGTTGTCATAAAATTAAACGTCGTTCAGCATGAGTCTTATTCTTAAGTAGATGTATAATCACAAACGAAACTCTACATGTTTGGCCTTCAGAAGATTGAAGGCATCTATCTGTTCGTATATATGGTACGGTCCGTCTTTATAGCACGCCAAACAGTTGAAAAACTATACGTGTTCCTCCTGAGATCGAGTGAGCGAGTGCTTGGGGTTTAAAGTGTCAGAATATCGAAGACATCTGCCTGTTCGTATAGACCAGTATGGTACGGTCCGTCTTTAGGAAGTCAAACGGCTGTAACACCATAACATTTTTTGCCTTCGTTCGGTTATATCAGGCTGTACGTGGTCGGGCGTTTGAAACAAAGCATCTCCATTCATGTACAGACATTCATATATAGTATTCCAGCAGTGAATCACTCCTTTCCTTTCCTAAACAAACTAAAACATTTATTTGGTTTCCAAAGGAATAATGTACAAATATATAGTAGGCCCTAAATAAAACTGGTCACATGCAAGAGAGAGACAGTCGGCATCACTGGAACTCTCTGTCCATATTTACCAAAGTGTCAAACTGAATGCAGAATTTAAGAAACTTATATTGAAGGCGTTTGAAAGAGTATCCTAAACACACTAGCATTTTAATTAAAAACTTGTTACGTGATTGAGATCATCACATTTTACACCGGATCTATCACATGCTACCAGATATGTAAAAGCCGTGCGTGTTCAGAGCACTTTGAGATATTACTATCCAAATAAGGAAAATTTACAATTTAATTTTCAAAATTATCCCTTTTGTCATAAAGGCGGCCTGCGATAAATCTTGGTGATCTTGTACAGGTGTTGTAACAAGATAAGGAACACAAGTGTTTACAAACTTAAGGCCGTGGAAAGGTATTTGATAGATAATTTTTGTCTCAAACGCCGTGAAACACTGTCACGGCAACTGCATCAGGTTTTTAAATGGAGCGCGCTGACGTTGGTTTGGAGCCATCCTTAGTTGAAAAAAATTTTGCCAAATGTAACTATAAAGTAAAAAGCATCGAGTTTATTATAAATGGATTATGTATTGGTAATTTCTGTGCATAGTCGTATTTATGTGAAAGCAGATACATTGACTGATTCATTGATTTATTTGATTGGTCTTTTACCCCGTACTCAAGAATATTTCACTTATACAACGGCGGCCAGCATTACGGTGGGAGGACACACCCCGAGGGAAACCCATTGAAATGCATGTACCTATAGCCGGTAAATGATATCACCGAATTATTTTCACACAGATATGGTTTACGAGAAATTCCAACGACTTAATTAACAACGAAACGTCCTGTGAATGGTATAACTTTGATGGAAAGAAGAATTAATGAAAGGCTTGTTGCTGTTAATTGAGGTCATCGTAACGGTGTCGTGTTTTGAAGAAACTGTGTCAATTAAATATTTGTGAAGAATCGCAGTATATAGAGCAGAGATGTATGTATAATAAGTGAAACCACCTGTAATCATAAGTACTGTAATCAAGTGCAGCAATAGTTCTGGGCTTAATAATACTTTCATGCCTACAACACCAATTAAATAAATAAATCAATCAATAAATAAAATATTACTATCACGCATGATGAGTTGTTATCCGCGCACAGAGGCTGGGACGATAGTAATAAGGGAAGAAAGGAATGTTTACAAAATTGTATCGCTGATGTATCGCTGTGTTCACGACGCAAAGCTGTACGTGGCTAAAGCAAGAAATGATTTTAATATTTCCATCATTAATTTCCATGTTTTCAGTTATGTCTCCCCGATGTCTTTTTGTATTGCATATTTATAAAGTTACCCTTATACTGCAACCACATGCCCATGACACCATGCAGGCATGAGACCTTACCAAACCACAGTATAACACCATGCAGGCATGAGGCCCTATTGAACCACAGAATAACACCATACAGGCATGACGTCACACCAAACAACAGCGTAACACCATGCAGGCATGACGCCACACCAAACCACAATATAACACCATGCAGGCACGAGGCCCTACCAAACCACAGTATAACACCATGCTGGCATGAGGCCCTACTAAACCATATTAAAACACTACACAGGTATTAGGCCATACCAAACCACAGTATAATATCATGCAGAAAAGACACTCAACCAAACCCCAGTATAACATCATGCAGAAATGACACCCTACCAAACCACAGTATAACATCACGCAGACATGGCGCCCTACCAAACCACAGTATAACACCATGCAGGCATGAGGCCCTATCAAGCCACAGTATAACACCAGGCAGGCATGACGCCACACCAAACCACAGTATAACACCATTCAGGCATGAGGCCCTACCAAACCACTGTATACCACCATACAGGCATGGGGCCCTACCAACCCATACTATAACACCATGCAGGCATGACGCCACACCAAACCACAATATAACACCATACAGGCATGGGGCCCTACCAACCCATACTATAACACCATGCAGGCATGACGCCACACCAAACCACAGTATAACACCATGCAGGCATGGTGCCCTACCAAACCACAGTATAACACCATACAGGCATGGTGCCCTACCAAGCCACACTATAACACCATGCAGGCATGACGCCACACCAAACCACAATATATAACACTATGCAGGCATGGGGCCCTACCAAACTACTGTGTACCACCATACAGGCATGATCACAACCAAACCACAGTAAAACACCATGTAGGCATGTACACCAGGCTGATTGAATCAAATCAGTCTAACTGTATTCACAATGACAGATGATGTATAAGGAGTCGGTCATTGTAGAATAGTTTAATAATTTTGAATGGGAAGATTGCAAGTAAATTTGCACAGATTTCTCGGGTTTACTTCCTTCTGCAGCAGATACATGGGTCGATAACAGGCAGTATCCTCCTTCCTGGTTGTCTCGAACCTATTTATATATATACCAGTATATAAACATGAGACTGTATGACAGTTTATCGTGTTATATACCGTGGTATAAATTACTCCAACTTGTATTTACAACCAATATTTCCTCCAGGCACTTTAGTGACCTTCACTTGTGCATACAGGCAACTGACATGTTATGGAATAAGTGGAAAATTCTTAACTGACAATCAATTGTGGTTATCAGCAATCAAATATACTCTCTGTCTTTATAAACTCACGATGACCGAATTGTTCCCAAGATAAAATAAGACAGGAGAGAGACAAATCATGGTGATTAAGTGACCGCACTGTTCACAGGGCAAGGAAAAAAAATACTGAACAACAGTGATGAACAGGTAGATAGTGTATTCAGTGTAGACCGTGTATACAGCGTAGACAGTGTATTCAGCGTAGACAGTGTATACAGCGTAGACAGTGTATACAGCGTAGATAGTGTATACAGCGTAGGCAGTGTATTCAGTTTAAACAGTGTATGCAGCGTAGACAGTGTATTCAGCGTAGACAGTGTATTCAGCGTAGGCAGTGTATTCAGCGTAGACAGTGTATACTGCGTAGACAGTGTATTCAGCGTAGACAGTGTATACTGCGTAAGCACATCACAGATCGGAAGTTCTCTAATACAAAAAGAACAAAAATAAATTCAAACCATGAATTACACTGGTTATAATGTTCGTATTAAATGCAATCAATGCAATTACTGTCAGCAACAATTTCTGAATTCTAAATAAGTCAGTCAATCATGTGAAAATAGATGAACTACACTGCATATAACATACAGCTCAGTGCCATACCACCTTACAACACTAAGGCTACAAGCCCAGAATCCAGTACTTCATTTGTAATGAAATGTTTGCAAATTAAATTAACAAAGTTAATTATTCCATTAGTTTCCACAAAAATATTTCTATAATATGGACTAACAATTATAATTCATCATCACAACATAAACAGTAAAATTATAATAAATGAATTCATGTGTGATCTCTCTAAAATTAAATTAATATCAAAACAATCTGTGTTCATAGTAATCTGTAAATGGGAGACTACTCTGTATGGCATAAACGACTTCGCTCAACACAACGAGGAGTTTATGCCAATAAAGTGGAATCAATCTCCTTTAAACTACAGAACATGTGTCATAACTTTGAAATGAACTGAATTTATTAAACCTAGAAGGCAGTTGTGGGACGGAAGTAGGACACTTTATCATAAATCGACACGTTCACGGTTTCATACAACTTATTTTCGTTTCTCATAAAGTTTATGACATAAACGAAAATATTTATTTATTTATTTGATTTGTGTTTTACGCCGTACTTATACGACGGCGGCCAGCATTATGGTGGGTAGAAACCGGGCACAGCCCGGGGGAAACTCACGACCATCCGCAGGTTGCCGACAGACCTTCATTTTTGAGTGAATTCGAAAATTTATTTTTAAGTATAATATCGTTCAAAACAATGCATAAAAATGAACAAACGTGTCATACATGGCCGTGTAATTACAAGCTCAACTTTATCTGATACGCTCCTAAATACGGGATTGCATTTACAGCTATGACAAAACAAGAAAAATAAAAGCAGGAAGATCATAGGGCCTATTAATTGTGGAACTGGAAATGCAGAGATAAAACAGTTACGCCTATATGTCGCCATTGTGACGTTCACTGAGGATAGACCGTTTATCTTGCCCAAACGCATAGGCCTAATTGTAATGTTTCTTCATGCTAAATATCCAGGTACTTTTTTGAAGTAACCTTTAACCCGGTTCTTTACGGTTCCTTCACGCATAAACCTGAACGCCATCATATAGGTGAAAAAATCTTGAGCTCAGCATTGAATGCCAATCAATCAATCAATCAATCAATCGATCCATTCTGTGCGTACAGGTGTACTTTTTAAAACCTGAAATCAAATTCGCGGTGCCTGAATATGTATGTGTATAAAAATATGTGCATCTCTCCCGCCCAGTCTCAGAATTACGAAGGGAGGTAACCTGATTAAGGTTGTTCTTTGGTCACATGTTCTGCTGTATTACTTGCCCTTCGTTTGCTATGTGTAGTGGTGAAGCAAGTAAATTGTTATGAGATTTGTCCGCCCAATGTACAACAACACAAGTGCCTTATGGCAAAAAATTAATATTTTCTTTCTTAACACCCCTGACTTTTGAATTTTCACAACCGCTTGCGCAAATTCAGCAAACGCTTTGAACTATAAATACCTGTGAATTCGTGACTATATGCACAGGCAAGGTTACCTCGCACATTTCTGTCTGCCCTTCTAACAAGTAACACGTCACTGATAAAACCTACCGGCATTTCCAAGTCTTTCCGATTTACCAAGCTCGCACTTTTGTTTTCATTCTTCTCTGGTTCAATCGAACCCATCATAAAAATCATTACTTGTATTTGCGGAGAGCTGACATCAACAAAGTTCCATAGGCTACATTCCAAGTCAGCCGTATAGGCCTATGTTGTAATCGTGGCTCATCGGGAACATCAAATTCCGTGATTCGTTGTGCTGTTCATTAAAATCAATATTAAAGATAGATGTGTTTAAAAGCCTAAGCTCTTTATACCCGAGACATTGCTCTCAATTAACATTGTACATGTGTGTATATAAACATAGAAATAGGTGCAGCATTTATATATTAGGCCAAGTTTCCACAAGTGTGGTTTAAAAGTGTCCGCGTCTGTCGAAGTATGGGTAATTCCGTTGAGATTTAGAGCTGGATGACCTTCAAATGTCGCGTAAAACATGATTCTCGGTAATAGTCTACACTGTATACAGCTCTATAGGAGAGAAATACCCACGTCACACCTCACATTTGACAACACAGACTTATTGCTGGAAAATGAAACCTATGTGCGTAAAACTTCTGGCGAGTAAACATCTTTTATATAAAAACCCTTCAGGTAAAGAGATCGACAGCATGAGGCAGAGTTTCGAGAGGTTTCGACTAAATGTTAAATGTGATGTGTCCGCCAGGCGAGCTTACAGGCGAGTCCTGTTTTCTTCTTAAATACATAGGTGGTCTACATGTACAAGACCCAGGAATTCCCACAGGCCATCGCATTACAATAACTTTAAGTGCGACCTGAAGTGGAGATCGGAATAAGTAGACATTTTCTAAAGTCTTCAATGGGTCTGTAATTACTGAGGACTGCTTTCCTTGTATAACTACAGACTCGGCAATCCTAGGCCCATGTATGATTAATGACTCAGGTAGACATATATCGCGACTTAACACATAATAGACATTCCAACCACCATATATCGCGACTTAACAATAGACAATAGATATTCCAGTCGCCATATATCGCGACTTAACACATAATAGACATTCCAACCACCATATATCGCGACTTAACAACAAACAATAGACATTCCAGCCGTCATATATCGCGACTTCACAACACACAATAGAAATTCCAACCGCCATATATTGAGACTAAAAGGATTAGGGTCCAGATTTAGCTACTTGTCCTAAGTATAAACATTGTAACCAGTTTAACAGTATGTTACCAGGAGGGCCTCTGAGAAACGTAATTATGACTTTAAATCCACAAAAACAATAAATGTACTACCCAGCCAATTTCTAGACGGCCGTCCGGAAAAGCTCAGCGGGTGACGTCATTTATGGCCAACCTAAGTCTAGCTGGCTTATATTACCTGGGAATTCGTATCAAAACGATGTCATTTTCGAGATGGATTCTAGCTACACAGAAGCAAATATACTGCCGTCTCTGGGCGGCGTTGAAGTTCCGATTTATGACACGACATCTCTGGTCAGACATCAGATTCCCAGTTTTCAGGCGTTGAATTTGATCTTTGTCCAGCCACTTCCAACCAGACTAGCAATGCGGACTGGTAAGCTATAGCTTTATCCTGTGCTACACTGTAGGTTGTCTGTATGTGAGATTTAATATTTACTATTCCTTAATTCCTTCTGTCCGCATCACAAAAACTATCATTCTATTTCCCGAGTGGATTTACTTCAAGAATGGGTTCGCGGGAATTAATGTTAGTCCATTTAATTAAGGCAGCCCTGAATAAAATTCTTACAACAGTTTTATAATTGTCCTAGTTATATTATGGCCGGAATTACTCAAGCACGTCAGGATGGTTTTAATCCGTTTTGTTGTCTGTGGTGTCGCTAATCCTCGTAATCTGGACCGGACAATAAAACAATGTTGGATGGATTATATCAAAGTGAGATTGCTTGGGCATCTACTCCGAGCAGTATTCAAAAAGATGTCACTTATTTTCGCACCTTTGATGAGTAATTGTAATCAACAACCACTATTTCAACCCCAGACATTAATTCTTCATTAACGCAGTTGAGCAGCATGATTAGTCTTGGGTTGTGTTGAACTTTAATTGTCCTCTGTAGCCGGTCAGAAACCGCTAGCATTGCCGTAGCTGTCAAACGGCTATTGCGTTGTTGTACACAGTTCAAAATTTGTTAGAAGTTCACTCATTGGTCCACAGCCAATTGGATAGCGTGTGTCAAAGCGACATTCATTGGAAGCCATCAGTTGGCTGTATCTACTTTTCTTTCACTTCACGGGCATACAGAAGATTGATCAAACTATATAAGGACGAATGAGCTCCCGCTTTGTTTGACACCCACCAAGTCCTATCACCAGAGTTTATATGCATATTTTGAAAGCCTAATTTTGTCTCCCTGCTGTTAAAATTTAGCTACCCGCCACAATTTCTTATCCCATCTCCTGCCAAACGGATAACGGTTTGGTTGTGTTTGGTGAGTATAAAACCCTTCCGTGTTGTACCGTGAATCCACGCTTTCCGGAGGGCCAAATTGTCTGGAAAAGACTAACTTCAGAGATCTTCAACGACCTGTTTTTACAGCCGCATGCAGAACAACACACCATTTCGTGGAGACATTCGACATACTTGTTGTCACTTGTGTGGCTTTTTAACACCGAACAAAATGGCGAAACTCTGACAGCTCGTGAAGGTTGGACTTGTATGATGTCATCCAGCGGAGATTACCGTGTGTTAGCGGAAAAAATGCATAAACCCAGCCTCATTATCTAGTGATTTAATGCCGTATTACTCAGATTGCTGTCCTTTTTTCCAATATTTTTTTACACTCAATTTTACAATATATACAGCGGTAGCTAATTATAAATAAATAATCAATCTGGACACTGACCCTGTAACAACAGACAACAGATATTCCAGCCCTCGTATATCGCGACTTGGCAACATATAATATAAAGTGCAACTGCCATATATCGCGACTTAACAACAGACAATACATATTCCATCCGTCATATATCGCGACTTAGCACACAACAGACATTCCGTCATACATCGCCACTTAGCACACAAAAGACCTTCCAGCTGTCATATATCGCCACTTAGCACACAACCGACATTCCAGCCGTCATATATAGCAAATTGGCACACTACAGTCATTCCAATCGTCATGTATCGCCACTTAACAACCGGCATTGTTCAGTATGATCACACCTATCGCGAGTAAATGACTCGATTGGATTGGCAATTATTATTCTTCTTTAATATTTGAGTTAACTCTGGAATAAATTTCCAGACATGTAAATTTTGTTCCAGCCAAAAGACAAAGAAGACAGGAAAAACTTGACAACATTTCTCTACACACCCTTTTCCCCATCTTTTGTAACAGACGACCAGAAAGATCGTCACCTATAAGCGTAAGATAAGTGTTATTACATTAAATGATCATTAAGTGATTGCCATTACAATAAGTGATTGCTATTAAATTAAGTGACTTATTACATTAGGTGATTGTCTTTAAATAAAATGACTGTTATTACATGTATTTAAGTAAGGGGTTTGTACGTTTAGCGGGGATGTAACCCGGTCTAGAAGACAGCGATGCGTTCTAACCTACCCCACCGGGTCCCGTTTCTCTCTAACCCTACCCTGCCGAGCCTGCTTCGTTAATTAGAGCCTGTTAGTAAACATGCCAAAAGTCGTCAGCCAGAGGGGATGAAACAGCCGGGCTGACGTCCTCGGAACAGGCACCGATTGGCTCCAGGCATCAGAGGGGGCTAGCCCGGAACTGGGCCTGCCTGCCCAAAAGCCCTTAAAGGTCCCAGTTATTTTGGCAACTTCATTGATGAACTGCGGAGGACTTGAAGTCCTGGCTTGGGTGTGGAATTGAAAGGGTTGTCCACAGTAACAGTAAAAATGGTCGATTTACATACACTGTAGCCTGATCCCTTAATTGACGAAAAGGCAAAAATAAATTTAAAAAAATCATTTGAAACAAAGTTTAAATTATGAATATAGAGAGGCCAAACTTAAGCTTTCGTGTAAGACCTGCTGGATCGTTATCAATGTAATGTTCGATTTTGAGAGACTCGGGATCAAACCCTGGTTGGGTCACCCCGAAGACTTTAAAACTGGTACTTGTTACTTCCTCGCTTGGCGCTGAGCACTGAGAGGTTAGAGCAAGGAAACGTGACTCGTTGTCCCGCGGTTTCAGTGCATGTGAATCGGTGGGGTGTCATGTCCGGTGCCAGAGATGCGATGGCATGACACTTCATCAATGACGGCAGCACTTCGGAGGCATGGAATCGGTCTGTCGCAAGAAGGCACAATATATGTACACACACCTAAAGAATCCTCGTCGTCATATGACTGAACTGTTGTTAAGTACGACGTTAAACCTGAAGGACACATACACACATACACATATCAACAGAACGTCGTATTAATGTGTGTCGTAATTTTTAATTTTACCAACGATTTGGAACAGGTTTATTATATTCAAAAGCTGCTAATGTGCAACGGCTGACAGTATACAGTTACTTTTGTCGGTAATGTTAGTACAATGATTTAGTATTATAAATTCAACATACCTACATAGCTTTAGAACTGAATTATATCTAAAGAGGGCACACCAATAATGGATAAAAAGTCATCTGATTTTTCTGTAATGCCTTATTCAGAAGAAAAGGAAATTAACGCCCTAACTGGTTAATTCCAACATGAATCAAACGTGTGTGTAGGAGGCATTATCAAATCTTATTCTTAAATGTAAGAGCACTCTTTCCATCGGATAAGTAGTAATGTTCTTTTATGATCCTCATCAAATCTGTAAAATTGTAAACAACATATAAATAAATAGGCCTATTAAAATCGCGATTATATGTATTACCTTTGAAATCAAGAATTTCACTTCATGTGTGATGTATCCCGACTGTGCATGGAAGTGAACAACAGCTGAAAATAAACTCATGTTAAGTTGTGCTGTTTCTTGTCTTATATCAGCGTTAGTGACGATGTTTATACAGACGGACTAGGCTACTTAATGAGCGGACAGTTTCACGGCGGTCATCTGTGTAATGGAGAGTCTGGATTGAACGGTCATCTGCTGGTCATTCTGTGGTCAGACTCTGGTCAGGAGAAATGTCAGTCATCACACTCAAACCACGCCCAGTCATTCTACACCAACCCGATCTGCATACCTTTCACCAGACTAAATAATTGAACGTAAATGACGCCCATACTGCTCTTCCCGGGGGACACTTTTGTTTAGACCAAATATTAGTGGCTGTTCTCGATGGACTGAAACAAACATCTTGGGAATGAATGTTTAAATTTTCTCCATAATAGTACTGCGGAATCATAGATTCCCAACTATAGATGGAAAAGGTTTAACAGTCATTTTTCTGTCAGAATTTTGTAAATTTCTTCCGCACTGAGGACAAAACGAATCTCCATACAGGTTACATCAAAAGAAGTTATACAGCAACACTCACCCACCCCTATCTCCTCCTCCACCCCAACTCACTCCCTCCAATTTCACGGTGATCCATTGTTTCAGAAACAGGCACACTCGAGAGTGCAAACATCTTTTAAAACTTTGCTGTTGAAAATGCGTCCTGAATATGCGTTGAATATGCATGTATATATGTAGATCATCAGCTTGATTTGTAGGACAATGGCAACAGGAGAATTTAAACTTCGAACTCTCTTGTCGTGAAAAGTAAAAAACAGTGACTTGTGAAAAATGATAAGAGTGCTTCATTGACATTAATTTACCGATCATATGTCCCACTACATTCTGGAGGTACAAATGATGCCTCTTTCCTGAGGAACTTCTCCGCACAATTATTCACCTCATCAGTCATCTCCATCGTTCGCCTGATATAAATTACTGTTTGTGAAATTGTATTGCAGACGCTCATTCTATAGTAACTGTAATCAAAATTGATGTCTAAAATTTTTGACAAACCACATGCTACAATAGGACTCGAAACTCCCCACCCATTCAAAATGACCAACATTTGTCTGAGATGTTATCTCGAACTGAGCTAGGATACAGGCTGTGTCCCCGTAACTACAGTAGGACTGGACCATAAACGTCCATGTGCCCGCGTTCCCTCGGCTGCGCCTCACAGTCTCAGCATCTCCCCGCGGGTGTCGATCTGTCAACACTGTCCCCACGACAGTCACTTTGGTCTGGCAAAGCTCAGGGACGTGATGAGCGAGGTCGTGTATGAGTTAATCGGGTTATCTGATCAGGACTACATCAACAAATCATACAATCAGTCAGAATAGATTAATCAGTTGAATAAACAATATTCTTAATATCCGTTAGTTTAGGTTGCAGGATCTTTTGTATGTTATATCTAAATGTACTAATTAGTCGGATTGACCGCGAAGCATTCCTCTATAGGAGCTACCAACTGAAAATATGATAACTTTATATCAAAACACAGAAACATTTCAAAATGTAACTTGTCAAAGCCATGACGATTGGGGTAATGATGCAGCTTTCATAAGACGTTCTAACAAGGCACTTTCGAAATGGACAATCCAAAACATTACATTAACTTGAAGTATATTGATGGATATAGTTCGGTGTATATACATGGTAAAGTTATAATATTGATATTTGTAGGGCGTGTTTTAACGCTGTGGTGTATACATATACATCTGAAGCCCAATCCAATATCGTCGTCATATGACTGAAAAATTGTTAAGTACGAGGTTAAACCACAAGCACTCACTCACCCAATCCATTACACGCTCAACTACCGGCGTGAGGTTAGGTAAAGCTTTAGAGTATTTCTCAAGGGACATCTGTCCCTGACATTCTCTCACAATGTGTGGCTAGCAACATTTTTTAGCATATAAATGAAAACAAAGCATGAACAGAAAATCACAATTGTCAATTGTCATACGGCTCTCTGTAAACCGACCGTAATCGAGATCGGGGCCAAACAGAAATGTCGATTTAGACAAGATGTTTGTGTACTAAACATGGGCAAGCAGCATACAACAACAACATGTGTATTGTACACACATATAAGTTCAATTAAACTTGTTAAAGAGCACAGCGATGCATAGCAACTATGGAAAGAATCTGATCTGTACTTTACTTTAGTACATACGCATTATTACTTGACAAAAAATCGATCCAGTATAGATTGTTGCTTCTTCATGCGCCCATGGACTATCATGTCTTCGGTGATGGAGGTCATAATTTGGATGTGATGCAAATATCGCTGGTCTTTCGCTCAGCATTCGTAGATTTGCTAAGACTTAAGAGTAACCCATCTCAGCCCCCATCATTTCATTGTCGGGATCCTCCTGTGGTCTCATTCCATGCTAAGCCTAGCAACGTTTATTGAAGGAAATTAACATTATAGTCAACAATATATTTATTATATATATATATATATATATATATATATATATATATATATATATATATATATATATATATATATATATATATATAAAACTAATATACTACAATCCATCACAAACACGCGATTTTAGTTAAATAGGCTGTCTCTAAATAATAAACTACACCGGCATGTGAATAACACAGAGAAATATTAAATATTATCTTTCTGTTATATTATTTTCTTTCTGTCCAAGAGGTGTCTCTGTCTCTGTTTGAGAATAACATGTATAACAGTTTATACAGTTATCTGAAGTGATAAACCCAATAACCCCACTGATTTATCAGAACTGAAAGGAAAAGTGATGTACAGATGGGTTTCCTGGCCCTCTTAAGCCGGTTTCACAAGAATATATTCGCTTTTACTTTTGCTTTTTCAAATTTGTAAATAATTATCTCTACGTAGTTCTGCCGTTACAAAGCCCGTTCAGGCGGTATGACACTGCTCTGAATTGCGCTCCGAGTTGTGTATATATATATATATATATATATATATATATATATATATATATATATATATATATATATAATATATAATATATGACTCTCTCAACACCGACACCTTAATTAACCATCAACATTTCCTGGTCCGTTTTCTGCTCCATTTGACTACAATGTTAATTTGCTTCCGGATGAAAGCGAAAGCCCGTGTGTATACTGGGTCACCAAGGACAGAGGTCATCCTCGTTTTGCATTCTAGATGCAGGTGGTCAGCTCTGACCATGCATCTTATTCTGTGAAAGACTATAATCTTTAACCTCTCAACTGACGCTTTGCGGACAGGGTTTGTAGACTGGGTGTTTGTATATTGCAAACTTTACTGCTTGTTTTCTTCTGAACAGCCTCTCTGACATCATATTAGTTAACGTTGTTGGGTAAAAAAATGCTGGCCGCCCGCTACCATGTGCTGGCGGTGTTACATTTGTTTTTATTGTCTTTTGTTTGTTGTTTTAGTACTTAAGCGTTCCATTACTGTGTTTACTAAGCTATCTGACATAACGTATATACGATACTCTCCTGTCCGCGGGGACTCTAACTTATCGGAAACAACCGCTCCGTGGAGAGCCCATTGCGCACACCGAGCTTCGTCGATGGATGGATTGAAGCTGGCATCCTGTCGCCGCTAGGGGCGCTCTGAGTCACGTGATCCGTAAAACACACATGGTTATCTAAAAACAATCTCACAGACGATGATGACTGGACAGCCTTTCCTTAAGTATATAAACCTTTCAAACCAAAAAGAATATAGAATAACATTACATTGTTTACTGTACCCCATAAACTCCTGTTATACATGTATTTAGGGCAGGCGTTTAAAACAAGCTCTTAATTATTCACTTCTACATCAGTTAAAACGTAAATAAAATGGATTTTAAATAGTTTCGTATACAATATTGCGCTGGAATAGATTTACAATAATGATAAGAGTAAGTCGGTTTACATTTAGCTTCAGTCATCTCTGCTGATTGGATGAATGTTATGTAGATGTCTGTCTTTAGTTTCAAATGCCTCTCTGGCTTTCTCGTATGCAGCCAGATATTATTTTTGTAGATCAATTGTGACCAGAGTAGCAGTTGTACGTTACACGATTTTGTTCATTGTCAAATCAAACGACAATGAAGGGCACCCTCTGCCTTCCTTCAGCCTGATGTAGGTATGATTTTATGTGCATGGTCAATGTGGAGGCTTAGCTATGCCTCACTTGGCAGTACTTAAACGTTTATTGGGAACAAATAACGAACATTAATTAAATTTTTTAATGACTGAATCCCTATCAGAATAAAAACTTCCCAGAAAGTCTGGACCCCCCATGCAGGCTGTGGACCCCCATGCAGGCTGTGGACCCTCATGCAGGCCGTGCCCCCCCCCCCCCCCCACACGGGCTGTGAACCCCCACGCAGGCTGTGAACCCCCACGCAAGCTGTGAACCCCACGCGGGCTATGAACCCCCATGCAGGCTGTGGACCCCTGGCACTATAAGTGTAATGATAGTGATGTTCCGCAGTAAGTGCAACATTCAGCTGTGCTTCCCAATGAATACATGTTTGGCCAAATATCTACTTATTTCTGACCTTGTGTCAAAGAAAATTAGCATACCTTGTTTGTCGTTTCTTGGAGACGTGCATTTGGTAACTGAACTGTGTAACTTTTTGATTGGTGGAAAATACTGAAGCGTGTGCCCTGTACCGTGTACCGTGCCGACTGTTCAGGTCCAGGCACGTCAGCCACATTTCCCTCCCCCCGGGCCATCTCCACCAGTCCCCGTAACGTGAGCCCACGAAGTTTCCCTCCCGCCACAAGGACTGAGGGGGTGCCACTCACACCACAGCCCGGACACGTCCCGTCCACCGTATACTGTTTTGTATTCTCCTACTGTTTGTTGTTTTTCGGGTTTTTTGTGTTTATTAAACACTCCTGATTGTTAAGAGCCCACCAGCGATGTTATTGTAGACGCCATAGATTTGGGATAATGGTTTCTTGGGCTGGATAAAGTGACTTCCGTTGGTCTGTCTGTTCCCTCGGCAATACGCCCCCCCCCCCCCCCCCCAGCCTGTTAGGGAACAACCAGTCGTAGTGTAACTACATCAGCTACATCAGATACACCAGCCACAACACCTAACTCAGATCATCGATGTTCTCCTCGACTAAAAAGGCTTGAGATTATTTCAAACACATAATAACCTCAGCTATCGTTATGTGGATACCATGCTGCGATTAAAGATCGAACCAATGACATGGATTTGTCCTCCAGCTGAAGAACTCATCGTGGGGCTAAATAATTCATGGGGCTGGGGACCTCATCGTGGGGCTAAATAATTCATCGTGAGACTGGAGAATTTATAGTTTGGCTGATGAGCTCATGGTGGGATAAAGAACTCATGGTGGGGCTGAAGAAATCAACGTGAGGCTGAGGAGTTCATCGTGGGGCTGAATAACTCATGGTGGGGCTGAATAACTCATGGTGGGGCTGAAGAACTCATCGTGTGGCGGAACACATGCACATTTGTATAATGTATGTTTTGTATTTCCCCCCACAAAAACTGCTAATAATTTCCTTCATGTATGGACAAACAAATAAGTAATTCACGGAATTAAAAGTGCGCATTTAATTAAACATTTCTACTTAGATACTTTGTTTGTGACTATATATGTTGATAAAATAATAAAACGCTGCTGCACTGGCATAGTATCGTAGTTTAAAGTCAAAAACTGATTGACATCAAAGCATCATTTTTCAGACCAGTCTAAAATTAAGGGAAAACCGTCTCAACCATATAATGCTTGAATATGAAACTCTCGACCCGGACTTCTCCTTTTTCCCAACAGCGCTAGAGCTTTACACCTACGCTCTAACAGTTATTTGTATTATTATGAACGCTCTATACAGTGTTGTGTGTTCCAATACAGTCAACACGTGGGATTATCCCGTAGTGAAATACAGTCAACACGTGGGATTATCCCATAGTACAATACAGTCAACACGTGGGATCATCCCGTAGTGAAATACAGTCAACACGTGGGATTATCCCGTAGTGCAATACAGTCAACACGTGGGATCATCCGTAGTGCAATACAGTCAACACGTGGATCATCCCGTAGTGCAATACAGTCAACACGTGAGATTATCCCGTAGTGCAATACAGTCAACACGTGGGATCATCCCGTAGTGAAATACAGTCAACACGTGGGATCATCCCGTAGTGAAATACAGTCAACACGTGGGATTATCCCGTAGTGCAATACAGTTAACACGTGGGATATCCCGTAGTGCAATACAGTCAACACGTGGGATCATCCCGTAGTGAAAATACAGTCAACACGTGGGATTATCCCGTAGTGAAATACAGTCAACACGTGGATTATCCCGTAGTGGCCAATACAGTCAACACGTGGGATTATCCCACGTGAAATACTTTGAGTGAATACTTGAAATACTTTGACTAGCATTCATTTTTGAGATGAACAACTAAATCACATTCTTTCTATAGAACGGCGCTTACTATGTGTATATATTGACTTTAACGCGTAAGACCATTTCTCCTCGCCCATAAACTTGACTGCCCTCACATAACATTTTAAAACACTTAACTGACTGAATAAATTTAGTTTATACATCGACTGTAACTTCTATCTCAAATAGCATCAGCGCATTGAAGACAATTTTAAAAGAATGGGGTTTTTCAGCATTAACAAACATCGACCTTTAATGAACATAATGATTTTCATATATTAAAATATGTAACGTACCAGAGGTGTTTTGCCTCTTCAATTGAACCCCATTTGTATATAGGATAGGCTACTACTACCGCCCTAATTAGCAGTATTTCAGATCTTGTTGTAACACAGACAAAACTGGGAATATATGTAAACCATATAAAGTAGGCTCTGTGATTATACGTCATCACATATGTTTTTTTTTTACCAAACATCCCTTGATGCATGGCCGAGTTGTGATTGTGTTCTTCCGCAGGTGACGTATAAGTGAAACATTCTGATATATGATTTAAAATTCAGTCCAATCAAATAAATGGATAAATAACAAATTCTGTACGCTTGTCGGATACCCCATATGACAGAGCAAAAAGAAAAACGCTAAGATTTCGCCATGTGTAGGCCTATATTACCCTGACATAGCTAATCTACGACCAGGACGTTTGTCCTTCACCAATGGCCAGATGAAGACAGTAATTTAGTTAACATTGTGTATTAAACACATTGGAAACACGTCAGAAGGACACATTTTTGAAAGAATATTTCATGTAATTTTTAACACTCAAAGTTTACTAAAATCTAAGGCAAAATGAAAGTCGGAATTTTCTTCTAATTTTAACGTTTAAAAACCGTACAGACCACCAGGGCCTTTCGTCAAAACAATTCTTCGTAACTTTTTTTTCTCGTATAAGACATTGTATGTCTTGTCAAGGAACCCCATAAAGCAACATGATTTACACGGGAGTTACAAACTTATTTTTGTAAGAGAAAAATATTGTGAAATTTAATTGCTACTGCTCTTCTAAGGCTTTTGCGTTGATGTAAATATAATTTACGCAAATTAAGTGGCGAAAACAAAATGTGAGTACAGAGTATACGTATAAATAATAAGTTATTGAGTGTAGGATTATATTGTAAAGCACTCTTGATTACGTTTTCATTATACAGTACTTTACGTCATAAAATTGAAATATGGAACCAATTCTGACCACTGCCCCTAAAACATCAAATCTACATCTATGGGGCTTGTGCCTCAAACGGCATATGGATGTTTGCTTGGGAGCCGCCATTTACAATTGCGCGCGTGCCACCATGGTGACCGACACTGGAATCATGGGAATTCTGGCGAGCCGCATTTCTCATAGTAACGCGTTCGACTTTGTTCTAATTGTGAGATTAAGTCGGAATCCAGAAATTCACTTGGAGTGGTAACATAGAGCCGACTAATCGTACTTGTCACAGTTAATAGAACTAATGTAATCTTACGTCTGTCGCCAATGACGGCGTCTAAGCCAACCAGCAGCTGAGAGGCAGCCAGAGAAATTTAACCTCGGTCATATACATGTATGTAGCTAATTCTACAAGAAACAGGTCACTGAGATGTGGTGCAGACGAAAGTAGTTTTCGGTTAGCTCTCCATATTCGTATTTAATTGGCATTACATGATTAGCACTAAGTCCGTTCTTTCACAACACGTCTAACATGTATCTATTATGGAGATCACTGCAATTATATACAGATAGAGCGTATACATGCAGTGACCGTTCAACAAAAGAACAACAAATATACATTATTATTTGGTTAAGCCTATATATATCCCCACTGAGAACGAAAGTTCTTAAGTGCACTTGGATTACAACGATGTAGAAAACTGATTATGTTGTCTTGTCCTCCACATCGGAATATTTTTACTTATTCGCCTTATATATCGCTTTTCGTTCCCATCAATAATCGCTACGAAAAGTGGTGATGGTGGTAAAAAAACATACATTCGTGTATTTATCAGCTCAGATTCCTCACTGGAAACGTGTGAAACTATAAAAATTTTCAGAGAACCACGATATTCATTGTACATATAATATACAATAAAATATGAAGGCATACAACACCGTAATTCATTTATGACCGCCCAACCTCATTGCAGCAGAAGACAGACCTCATCCGCAAGACTTCAGGCTTCTGTTACAAGACTATACTGTGAGCTTTCCGTTCACAGTGTGTCCGTATTCTCATCGTAAGCAGTTTGGACAGGGACGTGTATAAACAACAGAAGGTAGTCTTCGCTAGTTAACAGGTCCCGACTCCCGAGACAACATCAGACCGCTGTGTCTAGCGCAAACACAAATAAACCTGTCTAATGTGGGGACTCCATTCTAAAGCTGGCAATTCGTTGAGAGATGGACTCAGGCTTCACACGTCAGGCTACTAAACGGTTTGATTTTTTTTTTTTGCGCACTGTCTGAACATATAGGACTACATTGTGAGCAAGTTTTAACCGTGTACAGTTTGATTTAATAAGGGTTAATACATGCAGGGGTTTAATAAAGATATCTCAAGAGTTGAACATCCTCTGTTGATATAACATCTGGGAAATGTATCATTTCAGAAGTAAAGTGAAACTTCTTACATCCTGATAATAACGCATGGCGGACTTACATCTAGGTTAGCTATTATGTCATTTATATGCGTTTTCAAACTCGTTTCTGTTTCGACCAAACCTCTAGTGCTTCGAGTAGAGGGCTAGAGGTGTGATACAACTGAGAAATAAATAACTGTGACAAGAAGGGGTGACAATTGAAGGAAAAGATAACCGGAGATTGTAATTGTATGGACATTTGATGGAATTGAGGAGGCAAGGTTCTATTTGGAAGGAAATCTGATGGTGCCAAATAGACACCAACAAATGTAAGGCGTCTTCAGAATGCATGGACTTGACGGGTACTGTTTCCAGCGGCATTTTTGTCTGACTGGGATAATAGACAAAGATCACTCCATTTTACCCCTACGCCACGTTTATACGGAAAGTTTGAAGGCGAAAAAATTGCGAATGGGGTGGAGACGCAGGGGGTCCTGGACGAGATCTGAGTTCAAAGAAATCCAAGTCTGGACGTTCTGCCGGGATATGTCAAACAGAGTAAACTCAACGGACGAAAACACAGTTGCCAAGTCAGACAAAAAGAACCAACTCCGAAATCGTAGACCTAAAACTACCATGGTGTTATCCCTCTAACAAACCCTAAACAAATTTGCTCAACTCTCTCCCCTCATTTCCACACTTAATTTATTGTATAAAAATATCACTGAGTAGGTACGCGTGTAAGTTGTTCCATTTGTCTTCAGAGGCAGCTGACTCGCACGTGCGGTTACAGACGCAGAGTGATTGCAGTCACGTGACAGTTCTCTGTTACCAGATGTTAACAGCAGACAGCAAAATAACTACTATCAATAAGCAGTGATAAACTTTTCGAACAATTTTGACTGAAAGATACAGTGGGAAACGTTTAATTATTATTAATTATTATTATTTAAATATTAAGAGACCCACCCTGACCAGAACATTACAAAATAATAACAAAACCATGTATTATACACCTCTGGCAATATGATGTCTGACAGTAAAGCATACCATATAGTTTGAAAAGTTTTCTTGTCGGAGTACAGAGAATAGGCTTTCTATATCACCATACAAGATATATATATATATATATATATATATATATATATATATATATATATATATATATATATATATATATATATATATATATATATATATATGTGTGTGTGTGTGTGTGTGTGTGTGTGTGTGTGTGTGCGCAATTCAGAGCAGTATCATACCGCCTGAACGGGCTTTGCAATAGAACTACGTAGAAATAAATATTTACAAATTTGAAAAAGCAAAAGTAAAAGCGAATATATTCTTGTGAAAACCGGCTTAAGAGAGCCAGAAAACCCATCTGTACATCACTTTTCCTTTCAGTTCTGATAAATCAGTGGGGTTATTGAGTTTATCACTTCAGATAACTGTATAAACTGTGATACATGTTATTCTCAAACAGAGACAAGAGATTAACACTCACAGGAATAAATTTATAATAAATTCATAAATTTGTAACAGTTGGCGATAGGAGAAAATAAGTGAATGAACATTGGGCTATATAGGATAAAATGTACAGGGATATGTATAAAATGCTTACCACACCTCTTGGACAGAAAGAAAATAATATAACAGAAAGATAATATTTAATATTTCTCTGTGTTATTCACATACCGGTGTAGTTTATTATTTAGAGACAGCCTATTTAACTAAAATCGCGTGTTTGTGATGGATTGTAGTATATTAGTTTTATTTTGTTTTCCAAATTACAATAGCCTTGACACAGTTAAGTACTGGCTGGCCTCTGTTTTACATTCAAGTAATATGGACTGAGATTTGATAGGAAACCTCCTCGTCTATGAAACATCTTAAGCTTTTCTTCCTGGTGAGTCTGTAGCTTTGAGATTTGGGTGGTATCGGAAATGTTGATAAACATTGAGAAATCACAGCGAGGGTTTGTTATCAAACACGGGTGTGATTCGGTTCCTGGGGTGCGGCCACTGTATTAAGCTGACCTCAACTCCCTTCATTGACGGCAGCCCTCGTATAGCATTTCCCACTACCACGGTACAGTTCCGGGAGATTACCTTGTATAAGAACGAATCTCGCTGTTCGTGAAGCAATTTCTTGACAATGTGCGGTGGATGACGTTTTCTGGGCGCACGCAATCTTGCGTTCGTTTTTAAAACCACGTGTATTCCGTCCAAACAGCGCGCAATACTGTGAGTTAGAAGTAAGTGAAAAAGATCCGTCAGTAACCGGTAACACGTATTCTTTGGTACAAATTCCAAAGGTTGTTTGAAAGTACCAAAGCGGTAAAAAAAACCGACTCGCTAATTTCCTGAAGGGGAAAGATGCTTTTCGTGCAGGATTTATTGTTTACGCTCAAAGCAGGCATTGGTCCAAAGTTCACGTGATCACAAAATCAATAATGTCACATCGAATCACTTTTCAAAACACACCAGTCAACAACAGTCTGTGGATCCTTGTCAGCCCTGTGTTGTTTTTGTATTGCGGACATCTTGACTCTGGCACATTGGGCTTTAGGCGGCGCGAGAGAGGTTTGCGAGACTAAGGTCCTATGTAGTGTTAATATTGAACTCGTTGTGCTGCATACCTATAAGTGTCAACCACATCATGAAAACATCGGTGCGACTTTGCGGTGTGTCTCCGTTCAAGCACATCATGACGACGTAGGTGTAGTGTGAACTCTGTCTACGTGTCAAACATATCATGAAAACTTAGGTGCCGTTTTGTACTCTATCTGCGTGTCAACACACCGTGAAATCGTAGGTTCTTTTGTCTAGCTCATCTGTCAAGATCTAACATTGTTTCGCTTGCGACATGCCTCTACGTGGGATTGTTTGGGGCATGTGCAGTTTCGAAATAAAGATTGTTGTCACTACTGTTTTCTTTTGCTTTACCCTTGATAGACATAAATAACAACGTGTGTTTTATGTTCAGTATGAAAAGGCTTTTTTTCGAGCGATACAGAAAAGTACAGTAAGACTTAAAAAGGGGCAAACTTTCAGATAGAACAATATATTTATCTTCATGGAAAAAGTGAAATTTTCGGAATTAATTATATGTACGTTTACCCTCTCGCTTGTGTTCGCACCACTTAAGATTCCTGTGTCGCTGTTTTCATAACATATTTAAATAAATAAAACAACGAACTTCTCAGATGGTATACTGACTTGTTAGTGCACCTGGGCTGCTTCAGATCCTGTTTTTTAATAAGTCCAGATGTCGTGACGCGAACAACCTGTGGTGTAACACAGTAAAGTGTACATCCGGTGCTGTCAGGTGCAGGGATTGTAGCCAGAATGATATCCCAAGATTCCACATCCCATATCCTAACACCACAATGTCATAATGTTAAAGCAAGGAATAAGCCCACATGTAAATAATTTCAAACTCTTCCACCTAACAAATTGTCTTCAGTATAAAAGGCTACAGTATAAAAGACTACAGTATAAATGACTACAGACAGAAAGTAAACCCGAAGCTGCGACAACAGAATGGTCACACGTAACCGGTGAATTACGGCCTCAACAACATTTGTTTTTCAATTGCGTATAAGAAAACGTTGTAAGCATACAACACTCAAAAAGTTAAACTGTTAATTTTAACAGAAAATCTGTTCTCTGAGTGGTGCTAGAAAGTAATCTGATATTATAATATAACATACTGTCATATTCAACATAATATCCTGTTAGTCTAATAGAATCTTTCTGTTGAATTAATAGAATATGTGGGTTATATTTATATTTATTTACCTTAAGTCTCTCATACCCTTAATGTCTTCGTGGGATAATTTTTGAAAACGTAAATGTTTGAAATCAACGTCTTCAAGCAATGTAAAATTATTTGGTCAAATGTAATAAGGTTGCTTCTTCAAACTAATGGACGTCTTTGTACAACCGTTTATTCCTTCTGTGTGTGATGATGGGGACGTATAGTGTGGTTAATCCAGTTCCGTACGTTCAAATCGCTTTTCACCCGTGTACCATGCACACTGCACGTACAGCACGAGCCAACGCGATGTCTGGGAGTTGTCGCAGTCTTATTGCTCAAGTCGCGCTCACGTCTCATTGCTATATCATAACCGTGAAATGACTACAGGAAAACATCACCAAACGTTCGCATTTCAGTGAAACTACACACTGATATCTTTGATGTTACGCAATCAGACGAGCCTCGAAGACCCGTGAATGCAACAGCGCTTGATATGTTTGCCTTGTAGTGCTCATACGGAAATTGCTTATACGTGTGGCTTTATTCATTTACAAGCCTTCAGACTAATTTGCAGCGAACTGGATGGGTAATTATCTACTTACGTAAGCCATATGGAAATATTCAGTTGAGGAAGAAGTTAAAAACGCTATTTAAAGTATTATCAACTCAATATACAGTAGAGATGCATAGAGTTTTGTGGACAACAGCGAGTAATTTTGTCTAAATGTTTAAATATACCGTTAAATTTGACAATAAATGTCACTCAGAAACATCAAATAAGCTATATGAAAAAATTTCCATTCGAAAATTTAGCTTGCCTGATTCTTAAACGTCTCATGTGTTTGATGAGAACAACCAATTTGATATCTCCGTCACGTTTTTACTCAATCCTATCCAAAATAATGTGCTAAAAATGTTCCGTCAAGTTGTCAGTAATTGTTCTCAGATTTTTTCTCGGGTAAACCATGCACATATAAACACAAGGAGAAATTTTAGCATCAAGGTTAAGAAAACATGAAGAACGCCACCGTAAGGTCAAATGCCGGGTGTTTTCTACTTTTTGTTCAGTAAAACTGTCTTTAGTTCGGGACATTATCGGCTGTTGAAATCAGTTGTAATCCTGAAGTAGGATGGCCCGTGGAGAGACACCGCATGGGGCAGAAACTGTAGGCCAACAACAACAAAATCTCCCGCCAGCCCTTTCTCTCGGGAAGGCGACCAGACTGTTACCGTGGACGCTGTGATCCAGTTGAGCTGATGAGTTTGTGTTTACTCTAAGCTTATCGCACAGGTCACTAAGAGAGAAAATAAAACCAACTTAAACAAAATTTATACCAATACAGAAGCATGAAAGATTTTGTTTGTCTTGAAATATGCTCAATGCTATTTAAAGAGCTTCTTCCGTTACACTTCGAGAAACTCCAATGTGGCTATTCCCTAGATGCCTTTTCAAAACGTTTACATTTTTAGTTCCTCTCCCCTCTGGTGTATTGTACTCCATGAGGTGTGAAATAGACGTCAGGTCACACAAACTGAAAATTAAAACACAACTAAATATTTGTAGAGAAATTCTTATAGCTTACAACCTCGATAGCCATGTACAAAGAAATTGTAAACGGTTACATAACTATTTAACAATAAGAGAAGATATCCATGCAAATTTCTTCACCGAAACCAACTAAATAAAATTTATCTGCAGTTATAATAGTAAAAGACTACTGAATACAATTCATGTCTATATCGGGCTTTCATGAGTATTTATCATAAATGTAAAAGTGAAAGCAAACCCACACACAAACACAACAAACTGAAAAAACGTTCACGACTTTCATATCAACAATCAAAGGCATATCCATACAGAATGCCCCCGTGTTATCTCCCCTGAAAAGTTCTTGTTCCAGTATCGGTAATCCACGGTCCAGTATCATTTTACAATTAAATAATAAATGGTAGAATGAGTTTCTTGTGTAAATATATATAAGCCCTGAAGACAGGCGTTAAGTATAGCCATATACTCTAGTCCTATAATCATTTACGGTTGACCACAGGTTTTCAACACATAGTAGTTATATACATAAACTGTAATTCTTCAACCTTTTAGCATATTTGGAAAATTTTCATTTAAGCATATTCTGAAGACATTATGCTGTGTAGACTGATAAAATTATACTTTTTATGAAACTTTGAAATTGGCCAATCCAATCAATGTAGTTTTGTCTCCAAAATCAAATTTAAAATGTGCATGTATTGCACTGAGTGTTGCTATTCTGTAAGCGAAAAGGTTGAGGAATTAGGATCACATCTGATATTTCTCTTATTCCATGTAGACGAAGACATGATCTAGTGGTAAACCGTAGGCCTAATATTGATGTCACCAGCCATATTTAACGCATAATTTCCAAATAAAGGAGAGCCAGTCTTAGTCAGCGATTGCAAATAGCAAAATCTGTTCGGATATTACAGAAGTAAGTCGCGGTAAATCTGCTTATTGTGTAAACGACCAAACAACAAGGGCTCTGAAAATATATATATATTTTTTGCAAACTTTTGTTATATTTCTTAAAAAAAAGAACAAGTAAGAAAAAAGTACCGTTATGAATGTTTCTAAATTCCCTTTTAATATACAGTTTTTGTAATCTTTCCATGCACAAAAACAGATGCCTTTTTTTAAACCTATCTTATGCATGACACCCTTTAGTTTCTGATATTGTCTCTGAAACATACCCATTTTATGGCAGTAGGTCGCTATAGACAGGCCTGTGTATATTTGTCAAATCTCACTTATACAGGCAAATCACAACTAAAATGTAAAATGCAAAATGTCGAGAAATCTAGGCAAAACACCACTCATTCGGATGTAGAGGAACGTTTATTGAATCTTGTTTTGTGTGGATTAACACTGGACCATGGTGTAGGCACGTCATATTTTTTTTCATGTATCGCCATAATATGGATGAAATATTACTGATATGGCGATATGCCATAATCAATCATTCATTCATTCTAATTCCTATGTTTATCTTCACGCATGCGTATTCATGCAGAGACAACGCTCTCCTCTTTTCCCGCCTGTCCTTCTTACCACTAGACGTCGCTGTAGATGCTGTTCTGACAGCGAGGTTATCGTTTTAGATCACCTCGTTTGGCGGTCGTATGACGACGTATGGCTGTCTTTGATGTGTTTGGAGTTCTTACCGTGTTTGTTATTCTAGCTCAATTTTGTGTTTGGGAAAACCGTTCCGCGCCCGCCCGGCCCACCATAGTTATTGTACCCGCAGCCTGAGATCCGGGCAAATGGCCTCGTTACTCGCCTAGAGTTTCCTTTACCGATGGAGGCGCTCTCAAAATGGTCGGGTAGGTTTGTAAGAGACCTTTGAAGACGAGCATTGTGGGGGTGTATTAAGTTCGGATCATCCTTTCTCAGCATATCATCGGTTAAGTCCGCTTTTGTCGGAGGTTCTCCAGATAAGTCATCGAGACTCACCACAATCTGTCAAAACCCCCATCTCTATTACTGCGTATATACGTGCATGTGTCATGTGGAATAGTTGGTGGACAAGAATGTAGATGGATTCACAGGTCATCTGAAATCTATGGATAATTCAAGGAAAATGTCAGAAAACACATTCGGAAAATTGTAACTAACTCCGTTAGAAAAGAGATGTTTGAATAAATGGTTATAATGGTGCCAAATAGATTTAGCAACCCTTACAGAGCTTTAAATTCGTGATGGTGCTCATTTCATCTTAAAAGATGGTATAGGGATTCAAATTCAAGAAACTGGAAAAGTTCAAAATTCAAGACTTAAAGCAGAAAGAACAAACAACGGCGCATAAATTCAGAACAAATGACTTCGACTACACCACATCGTTAATATCATGCAATATTATCGCGGCTACAAATCGGTATAAGGAAAGTGACTCCAAACTTGTAAAAAAAAACTTACGAATTGGATAAATCTAGATAACATCTCGTGAACGTGGAGTTTTACTGAACTGCATTGGTGATAAGATTACATGCAGATTTCAGTAATATATGGTTTTCTATCCGGGATAAGCGTTGTTGGACGTGTTTCACTTATACTCAGTATATGAATATCTGCCAGCATGTAACATGCGGATGGTCGTATGCTTCCCTTGAGTTCTGTCCGGCTTCCTCCCATTAATAATCCTCGTATATACGTGGAATATGAGGTAAACATCAGTCAAATAAATAAATACTCGAATACACGGCAAGCTCATAGAGTTAACCATTATGAATTTGAAGAAAAAAAAAACTGCCCAGCTGCATTATCTTTGCAATAGTATGGACGTCCATCACATCGCTGTGTAGAGCTTATGTGTTTACGTGCCCCTGACAATAGATAATTTTGTTACCGTAATTATACGGGTGATTTTGCGGATAGCTGAATATAGGTAACAAGTAATAAGAAAACAGAGTGTAACTGGCTTGTGTCTACTTCTATGTTGCGTTTTTTCAAAATTTTAAAATTAGATAGTGTTTCTTCGCCAGTGGAATCCACTCACAATTTTCTTTAATTGTTCATTAACAATGGAAGCCAATTCTTAAATATTGGACAACGATCTTGTCTCAAACCAAGTTCTTTTCTGCTTTCGTATTCCTAATCTGACGAAATTTATATGTTTACAACAAAAGACTTGGAATAATAGATTATTGAAATAGTTTATATCAGATTGATAAATAAATTATCGACTCATGGAATATTTCCGTCTCCGTCTTTTTTAGCAAATAATTTTGTCTGTGCTATGATTGCAAAATTTAAAGGAAAGTCATTCCAGGAGACAGTTAGACACCTCATCATTACTTGACGTGAAAAGTAGGACACGGTTTAAGTAAACATGACGTATATAATTCTAACAATCCGGTTATCAAGACGTTTAGTTCAGTTGGGTTCATGATAGCGGGTAGTTTCTGCTTCAATGCTGAATGAATTCTGCTTTATCTTTCATGCCAAGATTTGTAACAGAAAAACGGACACCTTGAAGATTGAATTGCGATAATTTGTAAAATGAGAGCCGGTGGTATGGTGGTACACTATTCCTTACAGCCAGGGAGAAAGATGGCCATCGTTATTCTAGTACCAGGGAGAGTTTACCACGGCTATCTCTATTCCCTGCCCCTGTAATCTCCGATCGCTGGACTGGCCATGAGTTCCCAGGGGAAAGTCTGCCGTCGCCCTGAGTTGCTGATTCGACGCCTGGTGTTGCTGTTACCGCTGGCTCAATCCCCACAGCGCCCAGACACAAAGGCAGCTCACACCCCAGCCCACATCCAACCACACACCCCGCTCCCTCCGCGATGACAGGTGCGATTTTAATTTAAGTGACAGTTTTGGTGACGGACAAAGTGCAGAGTTTCGTGGGCATGGATTTGCTTTAGCATACTTATTTCCAAATGGATTTGTATAATTATCCCGCTTTTCTGGGATTAAAACAAATCCTTCTTTCTGTGGCCATGTCGTTTTGTCTGTATATTGACTTCAGGGAAGGAACGTAGACACAAAATATGCCATGTAGTAAACCCATAAAATGTAACTGAGAATATAAGTAAATGCCACTGTCGTTGTATTGCAGTCTCTGATAGACTTGAAGTGATAAAAAAACAAAAAAACAACCAAGAATGATTTTAGCATTAGCGGAGGACTTCTACACTGTACATCTGAAATTACTTTCACTTAATAATCTTTGTTTTAAAATTGCTTTCGCTGAAATAAACACAGTGAAATATTGGATTTCTAAGGTTTTATTCACCATTTTGTTGTCCATGACGTTACAAACATTTTTTGTTGTTATTATGCACCCTAATCTTATCTCCCTAATTTAATGTTGAAATGTGTCGTTAGTTTGCATGAGTACATTAACACAGAAAACTGCACAAAAATTTAATAAAATCATGCCGCATATCACATCATTGAAATCCATATTTTCAATATAATCTTTGACAAAGTGCCCTTTGAAGAAAGGAAAAGAAGTAATTGCAATGTATCGAAGATGGGTATCATTCGCTTTTGTCCCTTTTATGTTGAATTTAGGACAAAGTATATGGATACATATTTTCACAGATATCCTATAATGGAAAAGTTTCCTCACTTAATGACTTAAAGAAAAAGACCTCTAAACATCAAAGTATCACTAAATAGACCACTTAAAGCTATGCATAAATATGCTCTCGTTTATGTTTTTACATTTGTTTTTTAAAAGAGTTAAAGACACCCAAAAAACACTTAATTCTTGGGTTGGCTATA
The DNA here is from genome assembly GCF_032854445.1 of Liolophura sinensis. Classification (NCBI taxonomy): domain Eukaryota; kingdom Metazoa; phylum Mollusca; class Polyplacophora; order Chitonida; family Chitonidae; genus Liolophura; species Liolophura sinensis. The sequence goes on along the minus strand of NC_088303.1, from coordinate 12,242,359 downwards.
AATCATACTATCAGAGATTAGGAGCTCTGAAGTCACAGGAAGTTTATCCAACTCCAATCACGACACTGGGTGTTGAAAACTCTTTTCACCCATGGGTGAAAGATTACTGAAACAATGTTCCCAAAAATTCATTCCATCTGGTGAACATCTGGAAATAAATAATGTGACATCAGAATCCCTTGATACAGTCAATATGGTTCATGAAGTCCACCATAGTTTGCAACTATCTGAATACTTTTCAGAACTCTTCAAAATCTGAAAACATAAATAGAAGTATTTTTACGCATACCTTTCTGTATGATGAACCTAACTTCATATTAGCTTTTTTTTTGACTTTAACTAATGCTGTTCGACATACTATTCTATACCTATATAAACTATATTATGTATATGGCAATGGGCCACTTGGCCCAACGCACAAAAGATTTATCATAAAGGTCACCTTAGAATCGATGTAGTTTACTGTGAAACAAATTCGGAAAATAATACACAAATCTAGAATATTTTAAATGTATTTTTCAGTTATTTTTCCGATGACACTTACATCGCAATGACCCAGGAGCCTCCGACCAATGCGGTCATCGTCAGTTCAAGTTCAGCTCATGCTGGCTTCCTCTCGGCCACATACATAGGAAGCAACCTGCGAACGGTCGTTGGTTTTTTCCGGGCTTTTCCATGTTTCCTCTCACCATGATGCTGTTCGTACGGCGGAAAACACCAACCAAATAAATAAATAAATAAATAAATACATGGTTATTTTTTTCTTTCACTTATAAAATTTAATACGGATGAATTCTTGTCTCTGTAATAAGGTCAGATCGACCTACATTTCTCAGCGTTATTTTTCCGACGGACAACGACACACGCATTCACAATGTCTGTATGTTTACGTCCGAAAGCTCGTGTAATCAATGTCAGAATAATGACCGTTTGACGTCTGTCCTCCGACCAAACCCAAACGGTACTAAATCGGGTTGGTAAATATTCACAATACTGAAATTTTACCGAGGCAATACTTTGGTAATATTCAAGTCTAATAACTTACAGATGAAAGTAAAAATAATCTATATGGGACGTTTCACCTTGTGGAATAAATGGACAGGTAATAATTGGGATCGAGATTTCAAATCCAGTCAGGTTATTAGAGCAATTATTTTACTCGAGTGAAAATGTTAAAGGCTATTTGAATGCTTTTCCTTGTACTCTGGAAATTAAAATTTTATATTTTATATAAGAAAAAATACGAAGAGGTTGTTCATTTTGACATGTCAGAAATGGCTATGTGAAACCGGCCTATGGCGGATGAAAGGCGGTACTTGTGTTTGTATCCTCAGAAAGCTGACCGACGAGTACTACAGTCTCATAGGTTGAATTTATTTTTCTGTACCTTGCTTGTCGACAATGTATACAGCGACTAACATCCTCCACATTTGAAAGCACTTTTTGTAACATCTTTCTCTGTATAAATTCAACAAAAAGTGGCCCGTAATGCTCTTCACTGTGATAAATTCGTGATACCAGCGTGTTGCGTGGGTGTATGGACTCATATTTAGCCTCGAACATCAATATTTCTGTATATCCACGTAACGCGCTAGTGTATAACTTACAATCTTCACTGGAAAATTGTTGCTTCGTGTGTTATCATTTTTTTGGGTTAGTGTGTTATTTGAACTTTTCGGGAGAACAATGTCTGACGTATTCCTATTTGACTGACGTGCAATATGTACCTCTACGGCCTGAACATCTGGCCATGGGATCACGAAGCGATCTTAGATTTTCAATCTAAATTTCAGTCATTACACTTGGTATTTTACTTTTCGTTATTATATAGCTGAAACTTGTTTTACAATAGCTTACCCAAAATTTACGTTGTCAAGAAATATTTTGACATTGTTACATAAGAAATAACAATTTTAAAGTGATTTGAAAGTTTTACTTAAATCTAAGATCGCTGTGTGATCCCGCGGGGCCAGGTACCAAAACTTTTGTCGTCAGTCAATGACAGAAAAATGAGCACGACGTCTATAAAACACATGAAGATAATTACCAGTTTAGTCGTTCAATAATAACCGTTAAACGAGACCATGGACAGATTGCAGTTTAACTGAGGTCCTTGCTGGTAAATATATTTATGTATTTATTTGCTTGGTATTTTACGTCGTACTCGAGAATACATGCATTACACTTATACCACGGCCGCAAGCATTATGGTGGGATGAAACCGGGCAGAGACCGGGGGAAACCCACGACCATCGGCACGTTGATGACAGATCTTCCCACGTACGTCCGGAGAGGGCTGGTAAATATAAGATATGTCACTAAATATAATCCTATAAACGTCACCCTTACTGAATTTTCACCTTTGTTTTCATTATTCCTGTGTGAAATCAACAATACTACAGCCAATGAAAAATATTTGCTAATATGTAAAGGTTATATAGATCAGAGGTGAAGACTTATTCGTCTATGCGATTGTGAAGAACTGTGGCATTGCGATTATTTTGTCCCAGTCCTTGCATTTTCCTCACTTGGGGTCGATAATCTGTGTGGGTTCTCTATTTGTGATACATACTAACCGATGTGTATAAGCACGAAGGTAGATGTCACATAACCTTACACATGTACAGCACAGGCTTATCTTTGTGGTATGCCACATTTGTAATAATGGCATGATTTGTTTTGAAAACATCGCGTCCATTGTTTAGTAGTATCAGTGTTATGATACACAAGGTATCCCAAACATAGCGAGAAGCGTGTGGCTGTTATCTGGATGTAAAGTGCATGAGAAAGTGGAAAATCATGCATGGAGTCGTCGGTTCAGGCAAGTCACACCGGTTAAAACCTGACATCGACATACCTGGAGCCGGGCGCGAACTCTACCGCATGGTAGTTTACTTGTGGCATATATATGTGTGTACTTGTATAGAATCTGCCGTTTTCTGGGTCAGAATGCAAGTTGTTTGAACTCAATATACCCTTAACAGTGCCATCTATTTACCCAGCTAATAGAATTAATTATGTTAGATATACAGAAGTTACTGTGGTTCTTATTTGAAAGGAACGGAAAAGGTATTCACTTTTAGGCTTTTCTGAAGAATATTTCACTCATATAACTTCTATCCCATATCTTGAATAGATGAAGCCTTGAGTAAAGCTACCTCACCAACCACTTTATAATTCTCTCTTCTTGTGAACAAGAGTGAACAAGATCTGGATTCGAACCCATAACCTCGTTTATAAAGATCTGAATGGTGTTCAGAACTCATTAAACAGGGTACACATTTCTGTATATATCTATACGTATAAAATTTTGTATATGAACAGTACTGTGGTGAAGTCTTAATCTTACTACAACTTTAAATGAATGTATATGAAGTGTGCTGCCCATATACATCGTGATTTATTATATATTTTTTATCATGTGGATTTCCTTGGTATTTGTTGTTAGCTCGTTGTTATAGAAAAACACGAAACGTATACAACAAAGATGTAGTACACAAGATAAAACGAAGTAAAAATTTCGAGGCCTGTATTAAATTGCTAAAAAAGGAGTTAATTCCTTTGCAGGGATGTAGATTTGGCGAATCCTTTCAGATATCTGAGATACAGAGAGAATCAAAATTTTTAAGAAAGCGGTGTTGGATATCAGCTTTTCCCGCAGGCTTCAAACGAATACAAATTTTTATCTTTTGACGCTTTCATGGCCTAACATTTGTAAACAAATAATGGTCATTTTCTTAATTCTGACGCCACATTGTTTTGACAATTCCACCAACGAATTAAAAACTCCATCATATAAAAATGGACAAAGTTTGGTGATAAATACAGTGTAAAAATGTTGAGAAAGCTAGAACAGCTAACAAGTTTCGTTCTATGTAGATTTATATAACGAAAATTTCTGCTCGAAAACGTTTAATTTATTATATAGCCTCCCAGAATAACGAACGAAATGTCCAATTTACAGATAAAGCTTAGATTTTTTACGGTTGTATATACGAAAGCGAATGAAAAGTCTTCTTCGTCATTTTTTCTCCAGAAGGACATATTTTAATGGCTGATTAAACATTTACTGCATGTGTACTATCTATTAGCAGAAATATGGAAAATGTTCGTGATCTTTTGGTAGAACGAATTCCCCCTAACTATATACATGCAATGAGTTGTACAATACAGGCTTATTATCGGTAAATATTTATTAATACGAGCAGATATACAAGTTTCAATACATTATACATATAGACGATGGCTGACTGATAAAAGTATATAGTAGTGCGGAGCGATTTGTGTTGACAGTTCTGGCCGTCCCTATTCACACGAGGTCATGCGGGGTTTCTTGACAAACGTATGAAACCGGGAATAATGATGCAGCCGTCTGTAGCCAGATGAATACATTAAACGTCTCGAATATGACGAGATCTGACGTTATCTCTGCAGTGATGGCTACCTTTTTGCCCCTGTGCCTCTGCGACCATCTTTGATGTTGCTGGAAATTCGTGTTTTTGTGGGCAGTAAATGAGATTATATAGCAGTCGTTAGCACAAACAGGAAGTCACTGTAGCCAAAAAGCTAGCATGCGACAACGCCGGGGAATGCATAAAATACACTTACCAGGAATGTGGCTTAACTGTTAATGGGTATAATACGTGCTTCTACATTTAACAGAAGTGATATAACGATTTTGACCTCTATATACCATAATGACAGGAGACGAGGAATTAATATACATTAAGGATTTTATCATATAGCTCTTTCTCGTAGGGCAATTAAGAGATATCTGTGCGGCCATGTGGTAATTCCTTGTGATGCGGGGCATATTTAGTGCTTATTCCCAAAACCACAACTTGTAAATTAAAAATGCTTTCCATATTTTATGATTATAGCACAGGGTTAAGAAGTGAGGGTTGTCTGAATTTTCGGGTCAACTTTAAATCTGCAAACAAAGAAAGAAGCAAACAAAATTCTTGATTGGCACAACTGTTAACAGATCATTCAAGCTTGCAAGTTAAACTTTGAATTAATAACTTACATAAGAAATGAACTGTAAGGCGACAGAAAGAAATGAAAGAACGAGTATGTCTATTAAAGGTTGGAGTATCATCAGTTATGACATGATATGAAAACAGCCACTGATATACTTGCTGAAAGAGCATGGTATAATGAGCCCATAAAATCATGAAAAACATTTATGAAGACAGCGTAATTAATTGGGTAATGGATTGTAACAAAACCATCCCGTTTTATACACATCCACATTGGTGTACATGTTAAAGGTGATGAGATATTAAGTGATAAATTTTTAATTACTTTCAGGATGTCTTAAAACTCCACAGATAAGTGCTAGTACCACAGGGGAAGTAACTTAACATATGTTCACTTTTTCTTTCTTCTTTACTTGTTTTTTACGTAAACATGGGCATCCTAGCTTGGCTTGGAGGGGAGTTTATCGTGACTAAAATCTAAGATTGCCAGGGGAAATATCAACAGACATGCTTGGTAATGAGATCGGCCATTTTAGTCAGAGCAGACACACCAGATGGCGCGAGGAGGGATCACGTGACCCGCGAAATCAACCAACATTTTCTTTGGAGTCGGATTAAAGACAAGTTGTTTTCATTGCGAGGTTTTGTGTTGACATTGTTGGTCCGTGTAGAAAGAGGACTGTAACTGGTGTTAGGTACTCCCCACATCGTGGCCCCTGCCGACTGGAAATGGTACCCCAGTCTACGGGGTTCACATTCTCACCTTGAGGTTAGCACGTGGCACGACAAAAGTCCGATTCCATCCGATTAAAAAAAACAGACAGCGACAACGTCAGTCAGATTGTCAGTGGGTTTGTGGTCTATGGGAGGCGTGATATGAAGATACTGCACTATTTTCAAACACACCCCAGAGTCACCGATTGAAATCTTCAGCATTTCGGCTTTTCTAGAGATAACCAGAGACTTCATTTGAGGTTTTACTGAATACCTCACGTGGGTATAAGGTCACGTGTATTTCGGTATAACCGTCTTGCATCATACTGCACCATATAGTGGGATTTGCCATCAACTGTACGAGATCAATCACTTTCCCTAATATAGATATATCTATATCAGGCACTACCTTTGCGAAATCATTTCTACATTAGAAACAAATCTTTATCAAACGACTGGAAGAAGAGTTTTACACTGGTTTCATCTTTGAAACCAGTACAACTCTTAAACCAGTACTGAACCCTGTGAAACTGGACAGATGGACAGATCTTCACACAGGGGTTTTGTTAGGAAAAGGTATCATTTTCCTGAGACACCAGGTATTTCCTCCATTTTGACGGTCAATATTTATCAGTTATATTGATAATAGTTCTCCCTGACATTAATAAATAATACTCGCTGTTGATGCACAATACTTCTCCACATTACTGATGACAAACACTTCTCTTTTTTGACTGACGACATTTCTCCTTCATATTGGTGACTAATGCTCCTCGCTGTTGGCGGACAATATTTTTCCTTGATATTGGTGACTAATAGTCTTCGTTTCTCTTGGACAATATTTCTCCTTGATATTGGGGACTAATGGTCTTCGTTTCTCATGGACAATATTTCTCCTTGATATTGGTGACTAATAGCCTTCTTTTCTCATGGACAATATTTCTCTGTGGTTAGGTTCAGGTTCTAAAATTCTGACCGTGGCTGTTGTGATGGGTTTACCTGTAACAATTGTGACATGACAAAAGTGTATTTGACGTTAGTCAAATACCTCATCAAGGGTGACAAAACGTCTGATCAGAACACATGAAAGCCAGTTTTTTTTTTATCTTTGCTGTGTTCTATTTACAGAGTGCATGTGCTGGCTTGGTACAGGTAATTCCTGTGCAAACTGTCCGTCACTTATAAATACGAGATATCAGGCTGGGACATAACAGGCTGTAACCAATCATACATGTTCTTAAATATGTATACCCTAATTCCTTAACCTTTTTGCATATGAATGAGCAACTTTCAGTGCAACTGATGCATGTTTTCAATTTGATTTTGGAGACAAAACCACATTGGTTGGATAAGCCAATTTCAGAGCTCAACAAATAGTATGATTTACCAGTTTACACAGAATATCCGCTCAGAATTTTCTTGAATAAAAAACTTGCATTTGAAAAAGTTGAAGAATTACAGAAGGGCAACTTCAATACATATAAATACTAATATATACCTACTAATAGAATAGTGTTTAAGTCAGTGAGTATAATTTGCATGTCTATGGACGTGCTGGAACATAATATACAATATGCATTCATTATATTTGTGAGCAATATTTCTGGTTTTATTGATCAGCTCTATGTCCTTGGCATTGCTCGAGCCTTCTTCTTACAACTTGCCCTCGATCCCATTGGTTAGTGACGTGTACGCATACACTGAGTGGATAGCCAAGGCAGGAGAGATATCAGACTTGATCCTGAGTTTTCCAAAGACGAGAAGTCTTTTCCCGCGAGATAACATCTTAAACCAACCCTCCAGTATACCTTGACTTGTATTCCAAGAGGACAGAACCCACTGCTTTGGTCAATGACAATGTAAAACTTTTGGTGCAAGATAGGTGATTTACAAATTAAGGAGTGGGTGGTGAGCTAGAGATTAAGTCGCTTGTCTGTCAGTCGCTATTGATCAATCCCGGCCTTGAACAATGAATACAAATTTGTTGATCAGTCCTTAGCTTTTACTATTAGTGGTACCGTATACGCAAATATTGGTTGAAGAGCATTTGTCTTCCAGAAACATGGTTAGTGTGCATATCTGTACATCTGTGGTGAAGATGCTCACCAAAAGCTTTCCAAAGGTCGGTGGTTTACGCCAGGTATTCCCGGTATCCATCACCCATAAACCTGACCGTCATGCATAGCATAAGTAAAAAGGTTCTTGAACACGGAGTTAAACAATATAAATAAATAAATAAATAAATGAAATTGTAGTATGAAAAAATTTAAATAGCATTTGTCTGAAAAAGGTATTTTCCCGTTTTGATTTAACAAGACTTGTATATAGATTAGCCGAATATTTCGACATGATTGTCGTGGATTAGAACAGTGTAGGCTTCCGCAGCAGGGGCCGGCTTTATAAATCTTTCGCAGCACTTCACCAATCTCATTTACCATGGTGATGAATCATTACCCAACTCACAAGGCAGGAACAAGAAAGAATGTGCAGAGAAAAGAATCAACGGCATCAAAACCATTGCAATGAAATGAATGAACAACATAAGAAACACACACAGTTTTCTGAAAAGGGCCTTTAACTTTAAGAAGTAAAAAACAGCCGAACTGGACACGGCGAACTATCTGTGTCATTGTAAAATCAAATATGCTTAAGAAAAAGGTGTAACGTCTACGGTAAACTAAACAAAAATAATTATTCAGTTTTTCTAATAAGTTGATAAATAAATTCTAATAAAGATAACCAAAGTGACTTCATCCCCTATTGGCTATTTCGTAACCAAAAGTAATGAGCGGCTTACAAACCGTGAACATAACGTACAGCTCTTTTTTAGTGTACAGATCTGTAACTATCCGAAATCCTGCGTTCAACGTTACATGTTCAGTGATGTACTACTTTAGGCTGAGTTATAAAAATTCCTTTCGGCTAAAGCCAGTTTTCTTTGATGAAAATCTAAAAACATAATTCCTAATCTGGTTGGAAATTGTAACATGTATGCCTAGATATGCATAGGCAAGGGAATGTTCAAGTTGAGCCTTTAGTCGAGAGTCTGTAAAAGTCGGTAGAAAATGAGGTGAAACACCCGACCGGTGAAGATGGTTTTGTTAGCGTCTTCAGCGTATAGCAGTGTGTTGCCACAGGAGAGTTCGCATGTAGGCCCGAGTATATCATGTGACCCGAGGCGACTTTTCCCATCCGTCAAACGGTGACAGTGTGTTTATTACATCTCATCAACTGTAATAATATTTTTAGTAACGCTTCGTTATTGGTATGACAACAAGTTTCTCGTAAAGTACACCGTTCGGCCACTGCTCGCTAATGTTCTACTCACATTTCCCAGCTGGCTGTGAAGCATTCTAGCCCAAAGACACAGCTATCGACAAAATGTATATATACAAGTGTGTTTAAAGGATGAAAATATTACATCTGGCAGAAGGCTGATCCTTACTTCGAACCCAAACTAGTGCGCTCCATTTCTTGTATGCGGTTTACAGCAGCGTACAAATGATTTTAGCAGTTCATTTTAAAATAATCCTCGTCATTTTTGTCTGTCTTCGGGCTGACAGGGCGGCGGTTCCGCTTTGTACAACACAGAGTCAACACAAAACAACCAAAGGATATTGTATTTCTGAACAGAATGGTGTCCCTTTGATGTTGCCGACAGGTGAAACTGACACCGCCTTGGGAAACACACAAACGTCAGTGGTCTCTGCTTAAAGGCGACTTTCTAAGGCGGGATTTGGACGGTTCACTGGCAGGAGAAATTGCGTTAGCGTACACGGCACAGATGGAAAGTCCGTTGAATATCTGGTAAAGAAACTTATGGAAGACAAGAAGAATTTCAGTGGAGGACTTGTGGTATGGCACGTGGTACCCAGATGGCCCAGACGGAGGCAAGCCCCCAGGGAGGAACGCTGCAAACACATTACCGGCAGGACTCGGGTTGAATGAAACAGTCCATGATCTTATATGTAAATCATTAAATATAAATGAAAAAAGAAGAAAACTTATTTAATTTAAAATTAATTCAGTTAATTAATGCTCAGCATGGTTATAATTTCCTAGTTGGGAAATTGCACAGTTAAACATTAACTCTATGTTTTGGCTGCAAAAAGATTCGAAATCGGTTTTGAACATCATATGTTAAGGCTTTACTCTGCCTATAAAACTGCTATAATGACGGTAAATGTTAGGGGTAATGGTGCCTCCCTGGCTGAGGTGATTGACGTACCAGTGCGGGCCAATGACCCAAGAGCCTCTCACCAATGCGGTCGCTGTGAGTTCAAAGTCCAGCTCATGTTGGCTTCATTTCTGGTTGGCAACCTGCGGATCGTCGTGGGTTTCCCCTGGGGTTTGCCCGGTTTCCTCCACCATAATGCTGGTCGCCGTCGTATGCGTGAAATATTCTTAGGAACGGCGTAAAACACCAATAAAATAAAATAAATCAAATAAATCTTAAGGGAAATCTTAATAGAGAATTTTATCTCAGCAGCCCCACCGATTTTGATACTAACTATCAGGTCATGAAATACGACCAACTGACTGTTGTCGCAGGCAAGATTATAATTTAACTGTTCCTCCATAAGAATGGTGCTTACGATGTAGAGCCCCTTTCGTACAATCCTTAATACTGAGCACTCAAGAAACTTCTTCATGCAATAATATAATGGACTTCTGATGTAGCCTAACTAAAATGAGTGAATGTTTAACATTGCTGCTATAACAAAAAGTACAACAATACCAACTTCGATTCCGTTTACGGAAATGATGACTGTACTCTCACTTGATCAGCTGAAGTATGCACGTTTTTGTTACACGTTTTGCCACTTCATTTGCTCGTGACATAGTTTTACATTCCGGAATATATATTGACATATCATATTCAAATGTGACATGGTACAAACCACATATAGTGTAGAGAATATTTTCTATAGGTCTCGATGCCTTCGTCAGTCAGATGGCCTTAAGCATTATACTCTGACTAAAATGTTATTTCTACACGCATTATTTCACTGTAGGTCTAAATATTTCAAATATTCTCAGAGCAGCAAGGAGATTTATTAAGGTTATATTCCCAGGTTCCGATTAAGTAGTTAATACAAGTAAAGTCTGCATCTACACAAACGGAGACAGGCATGTGCTCTACCAGCAATTATAAGGCGTCCAAATTCCGAGACAAGCCAGATAAAGCGATATTGAGAGATGTAGCTTTAATTTAATCCGACTAGGAACAAACCGTTGCAAATTGAGACTGGTATAAAGTGGTTGACTGAAGTGGGTGGCCCTATGCTTATTATCAGAGGGTTTTGTAATGGATACGACAGTCGTGGTAAATTAAAACCTCATGGTATTAGCATAGAGAAGTTGGCCTCAGTATTAACAATAACAATATGGAGCTGAACAACGCCACATCTGACAACCGCATTCGGAAAATATATTAGAAATAACTAGATACAGAAAAATGAAACAGTTTTTAAATATTTATTTATTTATTTGATTGGTGTTTTACGCTGTACTCAAGAATGTTTCATTTGTACGACGGCGGTCAGCATTATAGTCGGAGAAAACCAGGCGGAGAAAACCAGGGAGGAAACCCATTACCATCCGTAGGTTGCTGAGAGATCTTAACACGTACGAAACACTGTTTATGATTGGGTTCCAAGAAATAAAACAATGAACAATTATGGGTGACAGCTTGAGGATGAAGGGTATCCGCCTAGAAGATTAGGAGATATCTCAAACATTTATCTTTCGTAAGACAGAAACACCTTTCGAAAGGCGTTTAAAAGCACCAAAGAATGAATGCGATAAGCCGTTAAGTATATGCTAACTGGTTGTCATTACATGAGAGCATCTCATACAATAACACTTTAATGCCGTTTTACCACTTCCAAAATACACGCATAAATTTTCCACCAACAAGGAATGCCGTGTACAGCCACTATGGTATAGTGCACAATCGTCAGGCGGACACACAGCTGATGGCGAAATGGCAGCGTTCAGAGGATGGCATACACCGCGTAAATCTTCGTTTTCGTCACCTGCCAGACGAATAGCATTTCAAGCAAATCAGATGGACTTAAGCAGCAGAAATATTTCAGTTTTGCCATCGAGTAAAGGAAAAGAGACACATCTGGACTTCGTCTGTTGAAAAGGCTACATCATCTCCGTCTCGCTAACGCGGGCGTTTTCGTCTGGCTTCGTCCCTCGGAATACGCTACCGAAGTCTGGCGAGCGGCGAAAATTTCCGTACTGCACGGGGAAGACAGTTGTTGTGTAAACAACCACAAAGAGTGATTAACGCCCAAGACCCGCTGGAACTGAAAGTTAAGAAAGCCAGCAATTAACACAGCCAACCCTTTTACTTCGTGTGTCACTTTGAATTATCAACGCAATTAACAGTGTAAGCCAGGAGAGCAGGAAGTGCCATATTTCATGTAGGATGGAATGCATTCTCTCAAACTGTCGTCTGTGAGCAGCGCTCACCTTTCCACGGTGCCTGTTACATTATAATCTGAGGGAAAACCTTTCACCTAGGCACTGTAGAATGTATTAAGTGATCTCGACATGCGATCTTATGTTCCTTGAAAAGAAAATGAAATATTTATATATAAATGATATCATAGAGTATGAACTATTGCCTGTACACGTCATAAACGCTAGACAAAGTCAACTTTTCGCCTTGTTCTGTTTTAGCAGGCTTGCTATTTAGAAACTGGTTTTATTTTCTGGTTTTAGAAATGTTTGATTGATATTATAGATAATATGTTTTATTTGAAAGCTGACGCAATTGGTAGATTTTTACAATTCCTACAACTTTATAAACCATTCCAAAAAAGTCTAGGGGATATTCCTGTTTTCGTTGATGTTTCTCTAAATATAATTTTATAAATGTGAGTGAATATACTTATAAGGAATACAGTTCGAACGTTCACATCCGGTGATGATAATCACCAGAACACACTTGGTTTAGTACCGTGGAGGCGTTTTGTATTACTGAGGGGTGCATTGCGAAGCTTGCCTTCAAAGTTGCGAGCACCGTTTGCTCGCAACCAAAATACTGACCGCCATCGTAAAAGTGAAAATAAATAAATTGTCAATTTCATAACATTTGACTGGTTAAAAAAGCTTTTTACATCGACTCGTCGAATTGTACACGTGGAATGGCTACGGGTTTTCATCATGGCACTCTGAGGTGTTCATTGTAGCACTTTGAGATATTTATTACGGCACCCTGGGCTGTTCTTAATGGCACTCTTTAGTGTTCATTATGGCATTCTGAGGCGTTCATTATGGCACTCTGAGATGTTCATTATGGCACTCTGAGGTGTTCATTATGGCACTCTGAACCTTTCAAAATGGCACTCTGAGGTGTTCATTATTTCACTCTGATATGTTCAGTATTGCACTCTGAGGTGTTCATTACAGCACTCTGAGGTGTTCATTACAGCACACTGAGGTGTTCATTATGCCATTCCGAGGCGTTCCATATGAAACTTGGATTTTACGTGCATAGAACCAGAGCTTAAACGCGTTACCGCTTTCACATTATACATAAGCGGTAGAGAAAAAATGCGCATGCGACCGATTTGTTCTGCCATTATATATTAGCTCAGTCGCTCTTATTCCTTGTTTTGCATTATATACATTTACGTTATACGTTATACCTATTGTTGAAAGCCGTACGTGGAAAGGTCTGCCAACAACCTGCAGGTAGTCGTGGGTTTCCTTCGGCCTCTGCTGGCCGCCGTTGTATATGTGAAATATTCTTGAGTATGACGTAAAACACCAATCAAATAAACAAATATTGTTGAAAGAGGCTGTTATGTATTTTGACTTCATTCGAACTCTTTGTTTGCTCTCAGGAGGAAGAGATTAACAAAGGTGTGATTATACAAATAAACACACATATATGTAAGGATATCCTCATGGGGCCATTTAATTGAGATCATGTATGTAGTTGCTGTGGGAACAATTAAATTTTGTCCTTCATCTCACAGCTATATCGTGTACAGTTCGCCTGCAGTCCGCAATATATACCTTATTTGATTGACTGATTTATGTATTTATTTATCTGATTGGTGTTTTACGCGGTATTCACGAACATTTCACTTATACAGCGGTGGCCAGCATTATGGTGAGAGGAAACCGGACGTAGCCGGGGGGAAAACCACGACCATCCGCTGGATTACCTTCCCACATAGGAACAAAGAGGAACGTGAACTCGCAGCGACAGCATTAGTGAGAGGCTCATGGCTCATTGCTCTGCGCTGGCACGCTAACGACCTCGGCCACGGAGCACCCCTGCCTTATTTGAGCTGTTCATTGAAATTTTATCAAGTCAGACACTTCGCATATAGATACGTATGTTGCCTTGAACAAAATGACAGAAACAACATATCCACAATACTCGACAGCAGACGAATATTAAAGGAGAAAAAAATGACACTATAAGCTTAAAAGAGCACATTTTTCTGGTGGTGCCTGCTGCATAATTTTGCGATTTTCCGCGCCATACACGTAAATACTGAAAACGAAAAAGCTGGTTTCAATCGCTGAGTCCATCGCGCCCTCCATCTTTAACACCCTGTAATTTATGCCTCTCAGCCAATGCGAGTCGTTAAAACTGCCGGCTTGTTCGTGTAAACTCAGAACCTACGTCCAATATTCCGGTGTCCCGATCGTCCAGCAGAAAACGAACTGTACTGTTCGCTACCTTCTGGGAAGAAGAGTTCTACCGGAAATGTACGAACTGCACTTTGGCGGATTCCGACGACAATTCTCCTACTAACACAAAATGGAGTCGCCCACAACGGCTTTTGGCGTTGACTTCATATATAATTTATCAACTTGAGGTATATGTTAAAATTTTTTTATCGCATGCACCTACGAGGAAATGCATACTCTTTTCATTGGTATTTGTTTGATATTTACATTTTCTTCTCCTTTAATAAGTATCCCAGAATCTAACCAAAGACTATAACGAATGCGCAGCAAAGAACAATAACACGCATATGTTGTCAACATTCATGGCTGATGGTAGGTAAAATCAGGTAGGTAAAAACACAAGCATTCCTTCCATTCCACATCCGGGTGAGAACAAAAAACGCAGAAACAACTATAGTTGCTGTATCCTTCGCTGTTATAAACGTGGTGTCAAAATATCTCTTGGAGAGTTCGATTAAGTTCGACCTGTACATGTTAGTTCGCGATACACATAGTGTCTGTCTTGATTTTCTTAAGTAAATTTCATCTGATCCTGGAGTCGATGTTCGGTGGCAATAAATTCGACCACAGTCATAGGTGTAAAATATTCTTGAGTGTATGACATAAAGCACCAATCAAATAAATGAATAATTAGCTGTGTGCCTTAATCTCTCAGTTTTCACATATATTGGCGCTTGCATTATTCTCCTCATGCATAAGCCCGTAGCCTTCTTCGTCTGAAAGAGCTCACAAATTGGATGTTTAGTTAACATAACCCAGAATGACCAATGAAAATGACCGTAACAGGTTGTTGTTGAAAAGTGAGTGTATCCAAACAAAGCAGAACCGTGAATACGGGTCAAATTTTAACAAATTCCGCTGGCTATTTATGTTTTCCATTTTCCTGGTGACGCAACGAGGCTGGGAACAATCTGCTTGTTCCCTGTGTTTTATACGGTAAAGGACACGTATCTTTCATGCACAGAACACCTAAATGTCACTGCACGTTACCAACCTATACTTACAAAACGTGCTTTCCATTAATCCAGTGAGGCTTGACTCAACAGGTCAATATAGGTAAGAGGTTAAGATATTATAGATTGTTATGACCTTAATAAAGCAAGCTATTCTCCTTTTTTTTCAACAAACCGTTATTTAACTTCACTGAAGTAGTCTGGTACATGGATATTGTGGAATCGGTGTCTTTAACATCCTTTCTGAGTTGAAGTCGCAGCCACTTCCACGCGAGCTCCATTCGAGCACGACTCCATGTTCCACTTTACCAACTAGTTTGGTTGTCATCATCCTTGTTTTGTTTTCATCAACATGTTCTTGACTCTCAGTCTTTACATCACTTGAGCCGTAAAAGAAAATGAAGACCATCAATGAGCATATTGTTGGACGTTACATCTGGTATATGTACCTGACCACCGCTTCAGACAAGTCCGATTAGAACATGCCAGCTGATTGGCCAATGTCTAATTAACCGGAACATGGCTTCCACCCAACTAGGTCAATCAGCCTCGGCCTTTCCTCATCCAAAGCCATCTTTCCAGCAATTTTGACGTTCGCAGAAATCTACGAAAATCTCCTCCATCAGTACTATGACACTACAACTCTGAGAGGTTGGTATAGGCGTGAAATGACACTGATTTGTCCTCTCCGCAAACATCATGCCTCTCTAAGTGTTGACAAACCTTGCATACGGAGTGACGCCGCTTTCAAGCCTATTTACGCCGTGTCAAACTTGTTCCAATACTGACACCTCTTTGGAACGGCATGTCACGCGTCAGACCAGACACTAGACAGATCTGACTTCTTGGACTAGCGCTGCTAACATAAAGCTGGGCGTTGTCGTATATACGAAATATTCTTGAGTACGGCGTAAACCACCAGTCAAATAAATAAAACAAATAAACTGACTCAGGAATGAGCGTGGCTGTACGATGCACATCTGACTCAGGAATGAACGTATTCGTACAATGCATATCTGACTCAGGAATGGGCGTGCACGTACGAGGCGCTTCTGACTAAGGAATGAGCGTAATCGTGCGAGACATGATTGCCACAGGATTGAACGTGGCTGTACAAGGCGAATCTGGCCCAGGAATGAACGTGACCATGCGTGAGACATATAAAATGAGTTTTTGTTGGAAATAGGTTTTATTTGAACAACTATTATGAATGACAATGAATTCAACAGCAGGAAATAAATAGTTCAGCGTCGTATGCCTGTACAGCCTACACTCATTACCTCTGGCCTATCAAACATTAACACCTGGTATATGTTACACTAAAACTGATTTAGTAGACATTTTGCAAACTGATGGTTACGTTCTTGATAACTGGATAGAGGGACAATTTATGAACATTGTTTCCTTTTTCATGAATATAAAAACGACCAGCATACCAGTTAAAAGGCTTAAAACACATGCTAGAAATATACTGAATGTATTCTCCGGAACATATCAAGCCTGAGCCTCAGTATGGTACCAGAAACTGGAAACAGCGCTTACAAAGTTATCTGAAAGTTTCATATATATTTTGACACGATACCACAACCTGTAAACGTAACATCGATTTATCGATCAGAGAAAATTTAGTTCCACTAATTAGTACGGTACGTACTCCACACCCCCAAACGTCATAAAAAAATGCATAGAAGACAATCTTGAAATTTAGAAAACATTTATCAAACAGTTTCATAAATTACCCTGTTCACATTTCCTCACTATACCAGGCTTCTTGGAACAAAACACAAAAAAATGCACTCTGATTACGTACAGATAACGTACAGTTTATCATTTCCTCCGAAAATCAACAAATGCGTCCCTGCGTGAAAACTTTGCTTGATTGTTTCACAGTTGCTCACGGTATGTAGTATCACTACTGGGCCCATTCACAATTGACTATATCGTTTCAAGATGATGTGACTGCTGATGATCGTGTCAATTATTCACCCCTGGATGACCCAAGATGACGATGAGTTATTCACCTCTGATTAGCGGTTAGAGCATGGGGTGGCCGCTAGGAATCCCTTAGCAACAATGGGGGAGCTGAAGTCCAGGGACTTGTAGCACTTCCTTTACACCATGACTGTTGTCCGCGTTTTCATCCATGACAAGTGAACTGCAGCAATACTGATGTCTGTCAACCAAGATCACTCCAGTCACGAGCCTTATAACGCAACAAAGAGAATATCTGTGTTCCCCTCTTCTGCCCTCCAATGAATTCTGACGGTTCCATCAAAGATTACGTCATCTGTTAAGACGGATCTGATGTCACAGATGAACTATGACGTAAATATGATGAAGCACCTTCTTCATAAAACGTGACATCACATGATCACCTGGTGAAGAACAAAAAGATTAGTTGTCAATTTTAACCGAAAAAATAACAACTGTGTATTATGCATTGATTAGCAAAACAGTAGGCCTAAACATGCACCGAAAGCCGTTTTCTTCATGTTCAGGATATAAACTATATGTCAAGAGCATTAAGGATAATATTCAAGATGGATTCATTTTCACCCGTTTGTATGATTTATCGTCACTCCATCCAGTTGTTTACGATCTTGTACCCTTACTGGTTTGTCTCTTGTCCTCGGTTACAAACTATATATATACTAAATACTAAGGAAACGTATTTCTCCGCATAGGCCCTACTTCATAATATTAAATTTCCTATTGCATAAACGATTTAGGATGAAAAGCAAAATATGGAGTAAAAATACAAAAAAAATCTCTATCTACACAACAAATGTGTTACGTTGAGTAGATTGACTAATGTGCAGCTCTACATGCTGGAGGAACGTCTGGGAACTCATTTCACGCGCTATATAGGTCTCTCAGATAAACTACTTCATTTCGTCATTGCATCCTCCCTAGTCCACAAAGATGTGTGTTTATCTACACTAAGCCACGCTATGTTTATTTTCACAGCCTATTACCTTCAGGGCATTGGCACAAAGTGAAAAATGCATATGAACTAGTATGGTCTGTTTACTTAGAGGCGAAATATGCTTCCATATGCAAAGAGAGCCTGAGCGACAACTTGTGATCAGTCGTCGGTTGTATTACTAACACGGAATGCTGCAGTCATGACGATGACACAGACAGTACAACGCCTTATCGCTTCAGGGGGAAAAGGAGCGACAAAAAATATTTTGCTGTTAAAACTATAGTTATGCTGTTCTTATATAATAGTTCAAAGGAGGGCGTGAAACATTTCTATCAATTAAGGCTTCTGTGTTTAAAACATCCAGTTATTTTGCTTCTTTTACTGGAGATACGGCTAGATGAAAGCCCACATAACCTCCAATACCGGTACTGAAAAGCTTACAAAACAACCAGTGTCAATCTACTACACAACCATAGAGTGCAACTCTCACAGTCCCATGTTGTCTACACTGACATGTATTTGCCAAACAACTCTTACGTGGATACAAACGATTTGTTGAAATAGTTTGACAGCTTAACACGTATCAAATGATTATTGCCAAAAGGGTGTTGCAGGGAGAGAGTAACAACTTCACTACGAAAAACTCCGTAAAATAGGAAACATCCCCGGTTCAAATGTTTCCTTAGAGTCGCTCTGTTATGTACACACTATTAAAACTGTTTTGGACTTGAGAAAGAATTGTTGACATTGAGACGTCGAGTTTCCAAAATATTATCCCAGCCTTTGCCACATTAAACAGGGAAACAGCTTCCGCCATTTTGTGCAGCTATACATAGACATGTAGTGACAACATCGGTTTCTGTCGAAGTCAAAAATTTGTAAATAGAAAATATTTTGACATCCGATATGTGCAAATGTACATGTATTTGTCCGTACTATGTCTTATCACTGAATTTAACTTTATTTGTCAATGACAATTTCATCACGGCGATAGCATCCCCTGTACGTTTTATCCCCGCAAAACTGATATTTAGTGCCATATCTGATAACGTTCCCACAGATTAACACCTTAATCTATCGACGAATTGCTATAACATAAAATGAGGATAGCTTATAAACATACTATATATAGACAGCATTTTCGGAACACCTTTTCGCACTGGATTAATATTTTCGCTGGATCGTTTCCACATAGGTCTGCTCTATGTCGTCATGCAATACATGACTTCCAGTGCTGCTTGAGCACCATTAGTCTCGCACGCCAGGGCTGTGCGCCAGAACCTAGTCATTGTTTTCTGTACATTTTAACTTCATGCCGACCAACAGCTTTTCTCTACCATCAAGTAATTTCAGGGGACCTTTGTGTTGTTCAGTGGGACCTTTGTGTTGTTCAGCGGGACATTTTTGCAGTTAAGCGGGACATTTTTGTTGTTAAGCGGGACATTTTTTGCAGTTAAGCGGGTTATTTTTGGAGTTAAGCGGGGTGTTTTCGCGCAGCTGCCTGTCAGAATGTATCTCTCAGACCTGTTTTCAGTTCGCGTGTTTAATTTTCCAACAAAACTTATTTGAAAATGAGATGCTTCACTCAAGAGAATTTAAACGGATGGTCGTGGACTTTTCCCATGGGGCTCTGCCTCGTTTCCTCCCACCATAATGCTGGTCGCCGTCGTATAAGTGAAATGTCCCTGAGTACGGCGTAAAACACCAATCAAATAAATAAATAAATAAGTATAAGAATTTTACTAATGACTTCCGTTTTTTCATTTATTTCACTTCGGTTGAACCCACAGTATATATAATTAGAAACGAGCTAAAAGTTATATTGAAATACTGCCATGAGAAGTTGGACAAAAAAAAACCCCACCTTGCACGGGATAAAATGTCCTTTACCCGTACACTCGCCCATGCAGATGTTATAATTATACCGTCATTATGCCAGAGTCGGTTGCTGTATAACCTCTAACATGCCATGGAAATCCTTCATGCTTCGCCCTCAATTCACCATTAAAATCAGAAAAACAATTAGGTTAGGTTCTAGTTAAGTTTCGTAAACTATTTGTTTGTTTTATTCTTGTGACATTCTAACCTTTCAATATCTTTTTCCTTGGTCAAGCAATTGTGTTATGACCATGTGTTGAGGGCTCTTGTAAGAAATATATTTCAGTGTCACGTTTACACTTTAATATGCACTTTTCAATCACCTGCTGATGTACATAACTCTACTTGACACGGCATTCAATCAACAATTCATCCTAATATCTTATTTATTTATTTATTTATTTATTTGACTGGTGTTTTACGCCATACGCAAGAATATTTCACTTATACAACAGCAGCCAGCATTATGGTGGGTGCATATCTCATTGATTGTAAAAGGTCCTCGAGAATGGGATAAGTTACCAAATTCCATAAAATAGTCTCTCTCTCCATCTCTGTATCTATTAAAACCACCCATGGCATCACATGGTTGTAACAAACTTCTCACGTGTGATCAATGTGAAGAATTTCAAAGTTCACAGTTTTCAACATTATTTCACCATCTTTTCATTTTTCTGGTACCTATCCTGAGATGAAAAAAAAGTCTCCATGGCATTTATTCGCCCAAAATCACTTTTCACTTCGGGTAAATTTGTATTTGTCTATATGCCAAATAATTATATACATTCCCACATTATAGCTTAGGCCCGACCCCCCGCTGGGCTAGAAAAAGGATTCCAATAATACTCCAAGAATTTAATAAGGAACAGGATATCATTTTGTCCTTATGATATGCAGGTCTATTGGTGTAACGCAATTCACAACCCAATGACTGAGTTATGGTACAGTGCGAATTTACTTGCATTTTCAAATTCAAATGATCAGAACAACACGATTGTAGACAAAATCGCTGTCTTCTTAAAACGTCACTTTGGCATATACAACCGTCTGTATAGCGATAGTACAAACATGGGTCCAAATCATACAGCTATGCTGAATGGTCATATAAAGATGGACTGGGGGGGGGGGGGGGGGAGAAGTGATAGATTTCAATTTTTAAAAATATCACTTGTTTACGTGTATACAATTTCCCATATACCTAGACAAAATCTACATATAGGCATGTACTGCGTATGCGGATTTCATGTGGTTTTCACTTTAAATGAATATATCCATCCGCTTAGGCTTATAATGGATGAAGATCAGACGGATATTTAACACCCTTGTCATGTACGGCAATGAAAACTTGTAGGTTCGGGATGGCAGAGCCTCTTTATGCTCATACAAAACAGTTGACATTGATAAAATAACTATTAGCAGTAACTAGTGTGACACTCGGATTTATATTCAGTACTTATATAATGCTTTTCCCATTTGTTCACAATTAATTACCAATAAGTTTCCATCGAATTAAAATTATAGATATTACGTAGCTTGACACACTCGTTGAAGAATATTTTTTTTTACAGCATTCATTATGAACTATAAAAATCTATTGCAAACATGATTATATCAATGATACATTATACTTGTACCTGTAGATATAAACTTACAAACGTAATCAGAAGGGAAATAGAATGAGGTTGTATGTATTTGTAGTGGTGACAAATTCTTTACATCACAAAATATTTCACACGATATTATTAGATGTACAACCAATAATTCTGTTGTACAAAAGCATAGGAAGGTAAAATCTGACGAGGAAAAAAATATCTGTTGTAAAAGCTCTATGAGAAAACAACTATTCTTGAAGTTCTTTCATATTTCTTTATTTGAAATTTCTCGAGAAGGCAAGTGCGGAAATACTCTGTTTAGTAACGGTAAATTTCTACTGATAATGCTGATATATATAAGCCAAATAAATGTTTTGATTTGGGACTATTTATATACACGAGACAATAGGGCTTTATTAAAATGAAACCCACATAGATGTACATATATTACCTGAGGGGAAAACTGTTTTATTCAAACCATCAGCAAATTCCAGAAAAATCAAGACATTTAATGGACTGACAAAAGGACAGAGTTAACTAGAAACCTCATCATGTGAAAAGTTGTTAAGACTTTCACACAGGGATTTAAGTACTGGAATCTTTCGTAAACTATATGAATTCGATGTTTAACGAATGATTGTAATGTTTGTACTGACATTATGTAAACGAATGCATACCGAACAGTTACATTTTAATTCATTTTCGTATAAGAACTACCTAGCAATATAAAACTGTGTAGACAGGTAACTATATAAAATTACATTTTTGAACATTTTGCGCTTCAGTTTTATTATACTGTGAAACGAAAATCCCTTGGAATTGGTCAGGCAAAATTTAAGCCATCCTAATTACCTCGATTGTGTGAAGATTAAGTAGGTCTGTGATGCATACATGTTCGTCTCCTTCTAACATGAAGCAGGCTCGCTTATACGATCTAAACATGGTGTTTGTGCAATATATAAACGGTCCATAATGCTTTTAACATATGGCTGTGTAACAACCCACCAGAGACGCAGAAGATGGCCAACCGTGAAATGATAACTTTTTCTCAAAATGTTCCAAATGGACACAAATTCTGAACTTGAGAGCAAGTGAGTTACAGCCATACATGTATAAACAGTTACGACAGTGTGATAAGTAACTAATGGCAGCGCCTGAGGGAGGTTCAGCCACTTTCAGCTTTTACATTAGCCAGGATTTTATTCTGTCGGTTAATGACAGTTCTTAATTCATAAACCTGACCATGACCTTGTTGAATTGAATCGATTTAATAATATTATGAAGCAAAACGTTTCGTAAATGTTTAAAACAATACATCACAAAGATAGGAACTAGCTTACCTGTCTGCCCAGTAAGAGTAAGGTATGCTATTGAAGGACTCGCTCTGTTGACGGCATGGGAAGGAGAAGGGGCTGGAATTGGCCATGGAGGTGACACTGTAGTCGTTGAGCTGTGGGTAGGGGGGTGGGGATAGCTGCATGTGACTTGACTGCATGGACGAGTAGGGCGTGATGGTAGAGGGCATTCTCTGACACGAGCTGTACTGGTTGTACGGAGAATTCAGGCCAGGGGTAGGGCTGGGGGTGTGGTGATTCAAGCCGTTCAAACCCCAGCTGGAATACTGAGAATATTGCGAAGAATATGAAGACGCGAAATAGTTTTTAGCGAAGGCAAATTGTGG
Source organism: Liolophura sinensis (assembly GCF_032854445.1). NCBI lineage: Eukaryota > Metazoa > Mollusca > Polyplacophora > Chitonida > Chitonidae > Liolophura > Liolophura sinensis. Next base: position 12,218,912 of record NC_088303.1, on the reverse strand, counting down.
CCCAAACGTGCAGCTGGAGTCAGCGAACAGTGGTTTGGGTAAGGAGATGGCCGGGCGGTACGGTCGCTTCATACGGCGACGCCGCCGGTAGTTACCCTTCTCAAACATGTCCTCAAAAGCCGGGTCCAGAGTCCAGTAGTTCCCTTTCCTCTCTCCCCCACCCTCCCGGGGAACTTTTACAAAGCACTCGTTCAAACTCAGGTTGTGGCGTATGCTGTTTTGCCACCCCTTTTTGTTTTTCTCGTAATAGGGAAATTTAGTCATGATGAACTGATAGATACCACTAAGAGTTAACCTCTTGTCGCCTGATTCCTTGATAGCCATGGCAATTAAAGCTACATAAGAGTAAGGAGGTTTAATGTTCGGATCTGTGTACTTCCCTTCGTCACCTTTCGTTTCCTCACAATCTTTTCCACTTTTGGCGTCGTCTGAGGTCGAACTCGTTTCTTTCTCTGCGATGACATGCGTTTTGTCGACGTCGTCTTTAGGCTTGTTAACGTCGTGAAATCCCGGGTTGTTATGATACGATCGCTCCATCACTTCGTCCGGGGGTTCTACTTTGGGCGGCCTCAAGGCGAACATTTCATGCAATATCGAATTGGCCGGCATCTCTGTGGGTTCGCGATCTTTGTGGAAAAAACAATCCATTGTCGACTCCCGAGATGTTTGTTAACTTACGCCAACACAAAATAACAACCCAGCCGCAAAGCAAAATAGTTCTGTACTTTTCGTCACAGTATCTGTGTACACCAAAAGTCTCCCGAACATAAACGTCAATGTTAAAAATATCCACAACTTGTCACAATAAATCCTCCAAGAAGTCGCAGGTCTTCAAAGTTGCTGAAGTTAGAATGTGTGTCGGGTTACCACAGCAACCAGAATGGCCGGCGCAGTCAGCTCATCGTCAATGACTGGTATACACACGTCCTCTCACTGAAGTGAAGTCAGCATCACTGATCGCTTCCAATTCGCTGCTGTGTGTTATGTCTTGTCGACCGTGTAGGCCAGTGTGCCGCTGACACGGGGTACTAAGGGGAGGGGTTCTACTCGGCTATTCTCCGACCTGTCTACTAGAAGCTCTGTCACTCAATCTGCCAGTGTGTCGGAAGCTGTCCGGACTGTTTTGACATCCCTCAACCCTAACCATCCTGTCGTCGATTTCAGTTCGTCGCACCTATCGAATCGTACTTCGATGGAATTTCTACAGCGAGATATGTCAGTTCAAATTGGCCTATGTAATATGTCATACTATAGATGGTAGCCAGTCACAAGTTTCTTAAACCAAGCGTGTTGATTTTAAACAATGACCTTCAAATTGTTCTCATAAATCCGTAAACGTTCGCCTGTTAGCTCACACAAGTTTCTCTGACTGAATCGTGTTTGGTAAAGTGTGGGTCCAATAGCCAGCCCCTCAGCGGTTTTCCTAACAGGCGTCTAACGTTTCTCTGCACGCGCTACGGGACGCCAGCAGACCGCTGCTAATGCACGAGGGCTAAAATATCAGCAATTTTACGCTTATTTGTATAGTTCAGCCTCCAAATCATTTCTGCTGATGTACTCAGCATGATGCAGCCATTTACTGTAATTTAACCTGTTCGTTATTATAAGAGAAAAGACAGAAAACCTCAGACTGACGTCAGATGCCTTAAAGGCGTGTTCATACTGACAGGTTCTTCCAAGTACTCGGACAGGATTACTGCGAGCACTAACAAAAAAGAGCAACAAGAAAAAAAAGACATAAGAAAGAAAGACATGATGCATGTTCCGTTTCATGCAACAAATTCATATCTGAGTTTGATGAATTTAAGATAATTATTCAACCAGAAAATATTTCCATCCAAACAACTACATTTGGTTCTAAAGTTTGTTCTGCAATATATCTTCTGTGACGTTTTACCGCATAGTAAGGTGATGACACAGAACTCGTCTATAGATATAACACTGTCTCCAGCTAGGACGCGAATCACGACTGGAAAGGGAATCAATTGGTTGTACCACCTGGAAGCTACAGATCAATATATAGAAAGCGTAATTTTTCTAATTTAAGACTTAAAACAAATCCATACAATCCACAGCTCATTCAAAGCATGCAGTCATTCAAATAAGAAATAGACAGTTAACTCAGAACAAAACTGCATAATTATATATATATTGAAGTTGTATCACTAACGTTAAACGCGACCAGTGTTTATGGTACCAGAACGATGCTAGAACGCCGACTGACAGAAACAACGATCAAAGCAAAATATCGCCATGAAAGAAACTTTCCTATTTCTGATACGAGTCAGTAAATGAAAATATTTTTCTCTTATTTATTTATTTATTTACTGATTACGCTGAACTAAAAAAGAACGTTTCACTTATTCGATCTCTGTCCAAAAAGTATACACAGATGATAGAATTTTGTAATTTTTGTACAAAAACTAATTTTTTCCGCTTGGTGTGGCTTCTGTGTATAGAATCTGGAAATTGTCCTGAACTCGTGCTCGGATAACTTCTTCATGAAGGCAATGGAGTTTCTCTTTCTGTGTTCTTTCGCTCTTTCAGCCATGAAGACTATAGAGTTTTCTGTCTGTATCCTATCCCTCTTTCAACCATGAGGACAATAGAAATTTCTGTTCGTATCGTTTCCCTCTTTCAGCCATGAGGACAATAGAGTTTTCTGTGTGTATCTTTTCCCTCTTTCAGCCATGAAGACTATAGAGTTTTCTGTATGTACCCTTTCCCTCTTTCAGACATGAGGACAATAGAGTTTTCTGTGTGTATCTTTTCCCTCTTTCAGCCATGAAGACTATAGAGTTTTCTGTATGTACCCTTTCCCTCTTTCAGCCATGAAGACTATAGAGTTTTCTGTATGTACCCTTTCCCTCTTTCAGCCATGAAGACTATAGAGTTTTCTGTATGTACCCTTTCCCTCTTTCAGACATGAAGACTATAGAGTTTTCTGTATGTACCCTTTCTCTCTTTCAGACATGAGGACAATAGAGTTTTCTGTATGTACCCTTTCCCTCTTTCAGCCATGAAGACTATAGAGTTTTCTGTATGTACCTTTCCCTCTTTCAGCCATGAAGACTATAGAGTTTTCTGTATGTACCCTTTCCCTCTTTCAGACATGAGGACAATAGAGTTTTCTGTGTGTATCTTTTCCCTCTTTCAGCCATGAAGACTATAGAGTTTTCTGTATGTACCCTTTCCCTCTTTCAGACATGAGGACAATAGAGTTTTCTGTGTGTATCTTTTCCCTCTTTCAGCCATGAAGACTATAGAGTTTTCTGTATGTACCCTTTCCCTCTTTCAGCCATGAAGACTATAGAGTTTTCTGTATGTACCTTTCCCTCTTTCAGCCATGAAGACTATAGAGTTTTCTGTATGTACCCTTTCCCTCTTTCAGCCATGAAGACTATAGAGTTTTCTGTATGTACCCTTTCCCTCTTTCAGCCATGAAGACTATAGAGTTTTCTGTATGTACCCTTTCCCCCTTTCAGCCATGAAGACTATAGAGTTTTCTGTATGTACCCTTTCCCTCTTTCAGCCATGAAGACTATAGAGTTTTCTGTATGTACCCTTTCCCTCTTTCAGCCATGAAGACTATAGAGTTTTCTGTATGTACCCTTTCCCTCTTTCTGCCGTTTTTTACGCCGCAGTAAAAAATTTAGTTTTTGTTGAAATATCATGCACACGTATAGTACTTTTAGTAATCCATGTTGGGTGATATTGCAAGTGAATTTTCTAATCTCATTTTTATAAATTATTGACAGACTGATACAAGATAAACAAGATGGTTGCTGTTGTTTCTGAAGAAAGGCACATTGGTTTCACCGCCATTCTTCCCCAACTTCTTACAAAGACTAAATGTATGATGGCATTTACAATCTATTCTTATATTAATACAATGATATAATTTGCGTTTGGCTCAAATGGCAAATTATATATGGGCTTTGCAGTTGGAATTTACAGTTCATTTACGTTTGGAATATTAACTAAACAACAACTGACACAAATTTTGTGATGTATTTTATACCAATACATTTCTTGATGAAATCATTCTTAAAATTAGTGGGCTGTTCAGGTCTTTTAATTAGACCTACAAACTAAGCGTGTGAAGGTACGGTTCCTTTCTTTACCTCAGGAAGGTAATACCTGTAGAAAGCCAGCCAATCAATCCATTAAAGCTTTAATATTTTATGCTGTAAGACTTCTTGTCGGGCGTTCATTTTCATCAAATCGTAAAAGAGGAGCACCTGTTCAGTAATAGCAATAGCATGGTCTAATACTACGCTCAGCGAAAAGTTTTTGAATAACACAGAAACGAAAAACAGAATAAGAGATTGGAAAAAAAACCGACCGACATTTTCAGTTGTGATTTACAAAAGGCCTAATCATTTTCCTCGATAAATAGGTAATTTATATCCTATTTTCAAATCACACGTAGTGTTACCCATTCCCGTTCAAGCTGACCGCCTCCATCGTGCTAACAACCTCTGGGTTTGCTATACGCGCTGCTAGGAGATAGTGTTGTAGGTACATGGTGTGGGATGAGTAATACGCGTTGGAGTTTGGAGTCCGTCATCATCTCAGCTCGTGTTAGAAGCCGGCTGTCCCGCTCATTACAATTAGATGGTCATACGAAGCTAGCTTGTCGACTGAAGTTTGCAACAGCCATAAATCACACAGAACCAGCCCGATGATGGCTAAATGGCCGCCAGCGTTTCGCTCAATCATCTGACTTTGATGGTTACAAGTGGGAAGATGGTGAAAACGAGAATTTCTTACAATTGTATAAAGCTGGTGAATGTTGATTACAAATGTAGATTGAACAGAATATATCGGCTCAGGGATGATGGCTCAACGTTGGAAGTTTGAGTTAGTTGCACTATCTGCTTTTCACGCATTATCACGCGAGATTTGTAATATTGTCACATGGTCTGTCTGGCCGAGAAAAGCCAATAGTGCACTTTAATGGAAAGTTTCGGACTTCTTTGAATTTTTGTAGCATTAAAACTCAGTGTTTGTTTGGAAAGAGAGCCTTTGTCTACCCACACCCCAACTCCCCACGAGACTCTGTATGTCACAAGTTTTTATGAACATCGGCAAGAACAAATCCTTTCAAATAAATGAAAAAATGTGAGAAATTTGTCTCCAACATAATTTATCCGAAAATTTCGAGTCGATATATTGAGAAGTGCATGTGAACAATAAAACCAAAGTTTTATATAAGTTCATGCTTTATAAGTGTTTAACAGAAAAAAGGAAATCTTGCTGAACCAATAAACTTTATGGCTGTCATACAAGTGTAAAGTTCTTGTGCACGGTGTTAAAATCAAATGCCTCCACGGCTGTACGTGGGAAGGACTGACAGCAGCCTGCTGATGGTTGTGGGTTTCACTCGGGCGTTTCCCGGTTTCTTCCCACCATAATACTGGCCGCCATCATATAAGTGAAACAGCTGAAAGAGGGAAAGGATACAGACAGTAAACTCTGTTGCCTTCATGCAGATGTCATCCCAGCATGAGCTAAGGATTTTATACACAGAAGCCCACACGAAGAGGAAAAAAATTAGTTTTGTACAAAATTACAATATTCTATCATCTATCTATACATGTACTTTTTAGGACAGCGATCGAATAAGTGAAACGTTCTATTTTAGTTCAGCGTAAATACTAATTCGTAAATAAATGAATAAATAAAATCAAATAAATGAAATAAAATATTAGAGAAATCATTTTATACTGTGAATGGCGAACACACCTTTACAGTTAAAGCATGGTGACCTTTGATTATTTGTCTACACAATTTATAACGCACATGTTTTTTTTTTAAAGGAAAATAAAACCTAATGCCACGTGTTTTATTTTCTGTTTTGTTTCAGGAAAACGACATTTGCTATGTTTGCGGTAGTGCAATATTTGGTCACACATTAACAGATTACATGTATGTTATTACCAAAGTTGTTTACACACTGTAACACAATATGTTATTACCAAAGTTGCTTACACACTGTAACACAATACGTTATCACCTAAGTTGCTTACTCACTGCAACACAATATGCTATTACCAAAGTGGCTTACTCAGTGCCACACAATATGTTATCATTAATTTTGCTTACTCACTGTAACACAATATGTTATCACCAATGTTGCTTACTCGCTGTAACACAATATGCTATCACCAAAGTTGCTTACTCACTGCAACACAATATGTTATTACCAAAGTTGCTTACTCTCTCTAATACAATATGTTATCACCAAAGTTACTTACTTTCTGTAATACAATATGTTATCACCAAAGTTGCTTACTCTCAGTAATACAATGTGTTATCATCAATGTTACTTACTCACTGTAACACAATATGTTATCACCAAAGTTGCTTACTCACTGTTACACAATATGTTATCGCCAAAGTTGCTTACACACTGTAACACAATATGTTATCACGTAATTTGTTTACTCACTGCAACACAATGTATTATTACCAAAGTTGCTTACTCACTGCAACACAATGTGTTCTCACCAAAGGTACTGACTTGAAGCAACATAATATGTTATTACTTAAGTTGCTTACTCATCACAACACAACATGTTATCACCAAAGTGACTTAATCACTGCCAAAATGACTGCTAGAATAAACTCAGCCAATACAAACATTAAAATTACATTTGTTTACGTGTACTTGTATTACGGGGTTATATGGATTATAATGACCCTTAGTATTATATTTATTAGATGGAAAATAGAAGAAAATTGGCATAGTATTTATTTATTCATTTGATTGGTGTTTTACGCTGTACTCAAGGATATTTCACTTATACAGCGGCAGCCAGCATTATGGTGGAAGGAAATCGGGCAGAGACCCGGGGAAACCCACGACCGTCCGCAGGTTGCTGTCAGCCCTTCCCACGTACGACCGGAAAGGAAGCCACTCACAACGACTGCACTGGTTAGAGGCTCCTGAGTTGCTGCATCGCACCGGAACGCTAACCCCTCGGCCACGGAGGCTCCCACATACTATATAACATATGAATACTTTATAATGGCTCTCGGCGTACATACTGTTTTATTTATTTATTTATTTATTTATTTCCTCTCCGGCCGTACATGGGAAGGTCTGCCAGCAACCTGCGGATGGTCGTGGATTTCTCCCACCATGATGCTGGTCGCCGTCTTATAAGTGAAATACTCTTGAGTACTGAGTAAAACATCGATCAAATAAATAAAATAAATATTTATTTATTTATTTCATGTTTAACGCTGCTTTAAAAGAGAGCGGTGAGATTTCTTTCTTGGAGGAACCCTGGAATGCATATATGTCTTATATGCTATATTTGTGGCCAGTCAAAAAAGTCATGCACCAGACTTTTCAGTGTAAGCCTGTTGTCATCTCTAACATGATTGATTATCCTTGATTCCTTTTCTTTCATCCCTTCAGAGTTACAAACACGTGATAGGCTGGTAGCGTTCAAACAGTCGTGTTACCAGGAGTACACATACAGTGTTCTAAGTTTTGTGAGTGCAAGGTGCTGCATCTTGTCCTGGACTGTGTGATCTGGCAGGCTTAAGGCACAAAGATGGATTAGGTGATGAAACGTTCACAGTGCGATTTGCAAAAACCTTGTGTTGCTTGGGTGGTTGCTGGTACAATCTTATGACAATGCACCAAATTATCAAATCACACGGCAAGTGCACACAAAGGACAGAAATATATTTATTACATGCCCGCCCCAGTTCTGGAGTAGGACTTTACTCATCAGTCAGATAAATTTAAAAAAAAATAAATTAGTTATCGATGTATTACAGAGATTGTTCTTTCTCATACGACGGCGATTTGATTCATGAGTGAAAGAACCGACCGCATTTTGTCACGCACCTGACAAATCTCCCGACTTAAAGCCACTGTCTCTCAGGTTATTTCGCTTGATACGTGGAGAGTACATTTTACATTTTCGTTTGTTTAAATATGTTCCGGTGAGGGTAAGGAAAAGCATAGAATGGAAGTGAAAAGACAAAGACAGGAAGAAAAAGGCATATAATGGAAGTGAAAAGAGATACGAAGGAAGGGAAAATGGGTAAGATGGAATGGAAAATGCATGGAAAGGAAGGAAAATGGCGTAGGAGATAAAGGGAAGGCATAGTAAGGACAGACAAAGCCATGAGAAGAACGGGAAAAGACATAAGATGAAAATGGTGAAAAGACGTAGGAGGAAAGGTGAAAGAATACGAAAGCATAGAATGTTAGGGAAAAGACATAAGATGAAAATGGTGAAAAGACGTAGGAGGAAAGGTGAAAGAATACGAAAGCATAGAATGTTAGGGAAAAGACATAAGAGGAAACGGCAATTAACAAATGGATATTAAAAGGCAACGGCAAAGGAAGGCAACGGTAAAGGCATGGAGTAAGGCAAAGGTAGAGGCAAAGAAAGAAAGGAAAAGGCATGAGGGATATATAGGAGAGATGGAAAAGACATTGAAAAGAAAGGAAAATGTATGGGTTTTTTTGTTCTTGCTCATACGACGGAGGGATGGAAAAGACATTGAAGAGAAAGGAAAACGAGAAGGAAGGCAACGGAATGGCATAGGTGAAAAGGCCTATGAGGTAAGTTTGGCAGCATACAAAGGGAGGGAAAAACACAGGAGAAAGGAAAGGTATAGAAGGGAAGGCAAGAGGCAAGAGTGAGTGAGTGATTGGGGTTTAACGTCGTACTGAACAATTTTTCAGTCATATGACGACGAAGGAATCATTAGGGTGCATGTACGTGTAATGTGCCTCCTTGTTGCAGGTCGGATTTCCACCGCTCTTTTATTTAGTGCTGCTTCACTGAGACGACATACCGAAGGCAAGTAAGTCGCCCCGCCCGAGCGATACTGATACGGGTCAACCAGTCGTTGCACTATCCCCTTCGTGCTGAACGCCAAGCGAAGAAGTGACAACTTCCTCTTTTAAAGTCTTAGGTGTGACTCGATCAAGGATTGATCCTGGATCTACCGGTCCCGAAGCGGACGCTCTACCAACTGTGCTATCCGGGCCGGTAGGGAAGGCAAGAAAGCAATTGTCAAATGAATGTTGATACGGAGATAAATTCATATACGTGGTGTACATTTTGATATGCCTTATGACCTTTTTTCATCTGCCAATTAACATATAACATTAATAATATATTTTAGAATAATTTCGGTTCTCTGAGTCTTCGTTTTGCAGGCATATATGAGTGTTAGATGAACATTTGGCTCTTACAAAAATAATTTGATTTGTCGCTTATTATCGTACATAAGCTGATTGTCTAGTCACTTAAAGTCATACTGTAGTTTTCAAAGAATACAAAAAAGAAATAATATAATCTGTGTTATTTAGAAAATAAAGATATACATGACCACAGATATTTTTTGTTTTTCTTTTTTGATGTGCTAAATTTAAAGTTTTAATCCAGAATTCATACGAGGCCATCTTATACAAGAATTAGAAGCACAATGTCGCGTCACTCGTACCTCAGGCATATATGGTTAAAAAGCAAAACAGAATTTTCGGATGACGTAAAAGGAAACAGTTGCGTCAGAAACATGTTAAAATAAAAACGGCTATTTGACTACTCTAGGAGACATGTCACATGTTTTCTAAAAAACAAAAATGTTTTGGAGAAAACGTTGGAAACGATTTACTGAAAACGTCAATGTTATAAAAATGACCCCAGACTATGTTTTAACAAAAACGTATGTGTGTATAGTCCCACCATATACATATAACGCGTTTATGGATAAGACGCCTGCACATTAATGCGTGTGTTTTTATAAATACGTGTCATGCGTCGTTAATATTTGCAGTGTAATACTTTAGAGATGGGACAACAATTTGCCAAAAAGCCCCAATATACACACAAATAATACAGAACTAAGTAATTAGCTACAGATCGAACAAATTTATGAAAGGTTTAACAGAGATGTAGTAATGACGTCAGATATACATAGTATTTCATTAGAGTATTAATATGGACATTACCTTGGTTGGAAAACCTATTTGTATCTGTAATAAACGTGTGGACATGCTTCCGCAGAATGTTATTATTCAAATGTTTGGAGCCAAATAAAAGTATTTTACAAACATATTTTGAAACTCTTGAACGAAAACAGAATAATTTACGCAGGGTAAAGTGATTTGGGTTAGAGTATTGAGCATGTACTTCCTTTGGGTGGCAATGGAAGAAATGATGATAAATATTTTCATACGGATCATAACATAAATGGCAAGTAGAATCTTCAATAATGTTAAGTTTGAAAAGATCAGCCCGAAGAGCGCTCAGTCCCACTGTCATTCTACAATGAAAAACAGGTGAAAGGCTACTTTTGATGTATAAGTACAGTAAATCATGTGAGGTAGAACATGGCAGAGTTGGAAATGTTTTCAGTTCTCCTATGAAGGAATTACGAATATATTAAGGTAAATTATTCCAATCCTTAGTATTTTTTAGAAGGAATGAGTATTTATACAGAATGAGCCTGCAACTGAATTAGTGTAAATTTTCTTTATGTCCGAGGTTGTATGCGTGGGGTTCTGGAGCCTTAGTGATATGCAGACTTTACTGATAATAGATGATAGATCAAACCGAGAGAGCCCATTTACAATTGACCGTGGTGCCGAAATAAATTCAGTAGGGAGAGATCTGATGTTTGACGCAGTCCACCTGTACAGAGCAAGGCTGCACAACGTTGGAAATTTTCCAGTATTTGAGAAAGCGCTATACCACATTTGTCAAATAAAATATTACCATACTCTGTTGTAGATCTAATGAGGCTATTATATAAAGTTATTAAACAATTTGTGGTTAGTGTTCTCTTTACCCTATTAATAATGTTCAATTTCTTATTGCATTTGTTTACAAGTGATCTTATATGTTTGCCCCATGTGTCATCGTGTTGCAAAGTGATAGCAAGATGTTGATATCCTGTGTGTAAATTATTTTGTTTTTGTTCAAGATTGTTCAGAATATGTGTGTAAAATAGTTTTATTTGGCTCCAAACACTCTTCACTTCATTACCATCTAAACACAGTTTTGGATACATTGGGTACTTCTTTAGATTGATAAGTAAATATATAGTTTTTCTTGCATTAAATGTTATCAACCGCTGGTTTGCCCATTGTGACAAGCGATCAAAGTCTTGATTTCTTTATTTTCAGAGGTAGTAAAGTCAATAACCTTTTAAATTAAACCTTTCCATTTAAACACACTTTTATTTCTCTGTCAGTCAAAGAGTTTTTGATCCATGCAAACAGCGGATCTCCATTACTAAACTCTCTCGATTTCAACAAAAAGACCATCATGACAGACGTTATCGAAAGCCTTGATTATAAGTATTACAGTATTTATATATAGGAGCTTATATACCACATTTTCTAACATTTTAGAAAGAGAAGGCTGAAGAGATACTGGTCTGTGATTTGAGATCTCGCATCTGTCTCATTTCTTTAAGACAGGACAAACTCTAGATAGTTTCCAGGCTGCTGGAAAGACACCCAATAAAAGTGAAAGATTAAAGGGTTTATATAGATACAGTGCTATGGTTTCAGCGGATTTTTTTAGCATGAAGTTATGACTTTCCTGAGAGTCAAAGAATTTTCTAATATTTAATTTGGAAACCAAATCACTATCTTTCTTTTGGCATGTTTTTTTTTCATAGTCCTGTCGTGCATTGGTAAGATAAATCAAGGGTAAGGTAAGACTGATACTACTGAAAAGAAAAGCTTGCAAAACATTTACCGATTCCATTAGCTTTGTCAATATTATTCGTTACATTTTTATCATAAATAATTAATAAATAATAAAGAAAGGATAGATGTATTCGCTTTTGAACCCAGAAAAAATTTCATTTCAGACTAGTATGCCAGAAAGTCAGAACTGGAAAGCTTTGTCTTTCATTTTTCAATATATCTCAATATTGCATTTCTCTTAGCAATATCAGCTTCCCTCCTTGATATATAAAATCCCAATCTGCCGTCTTCCGTATTAATTCTCCTATTTTTTTTTTTTGGAAACATCTATTTCTAATTCTTAATTTAGAACATTCAGATATAAACCGGACATGCTGCCTCACTCGATGGCCATGTCGAAACCAACAGACATGACTGGTCTGAACTATTCAGATACAGGGCTAACGTGTACTCCGCAAAGTTACCTACCACGTTTTCTTTCTGTTTAGTCTAAAGGAGTAAACATATTGAACAATTTATTTACATAGTTCTTGCTATTTTCTTGATTGCATGTATGTAAATTACAGTTTGAATTTCAAAACGAGGCGCCTGGGTTCTCAATGGGTGAAAACGATTAAAACTCAATTGATGAATGTTTTCTTTCAGGAGGAAACTAACTTGATGGCAGCTTCCAGGTTCCCTACGACAGAGTCGAGGTGGAAGAAAAGTGCTTTAGTGAGGTAAGTTTCGTGACAACAGATAACATATTTCTTCATATTGAAGAAAATATATATTTGTATTTTATATTAATTTATTTGTCGATCTTCAGACCATTGACCACGGAAACCGGAAAGAGCCTTCCTGTTTTGCATGATTTTTCAACTGTTTGGACACGTGTTTTCTCGAAGATTGGATCATTTTTACCAGGTGAGGTAAACTTAAAGGATATAAAATTAAAATAAACAAAAAATCAAGTATTTTAAAATCCGCCTTTGAATTCCACGAAACCTGTTGTATATGCCTTTTTTTAAAAATTAGATCTCAGGAAATAATTTTGGGGGTTAAAGATTATGTTCGATGGGAGGTGTTTTGTTCACAATAAACGAGAGGTATAAAATTAATAATGCCGTATACGATTTAATTGTTATATTTCAGCGTGTTTCCTGTGAATAAAAGGATGTGATATTTCCTTTCCGGTTTAGGTTTAGTGTCAGGTTGTTGAAATGAAAGTTAGTTTAAGATGTTACGGTTTACTAGTATATGGTTTGAGGCGATTGTACGCTTATACGGCAGTCACTTATGTTAAAGTCGCCAACTTCATTTGAACTATGGACACTTCCGATGTGGAAAACAAAAGCCTTCCGGTCGTTGTCTTCATAACCTGCTGCTGAAGAGATATGTACAGGTAATTGTGAAACAAATAACAATAGTGGAGCGTTCAGTGTCGGTAGAGGTTTGAATCACGCTGCTATAACCATTGTGTACCGCTTTACTCGGCTTCAAACCGATGGGTTTGTTTATCAAAACATGTCTGCGGAGAATGACATAACCTGATCCCTTCCAAGGTTCGGTCTACCAGATTGTTGATGTCAACAAAAGCACATATCATCTGTGTGCATGGTGTCAGAATGTATGGGAAGAAAGCGGCAGAGTCGATTACACGAACGTCATACCCACCACAGACAGCTCATGCCTCTGACTGGCGGGAGGAGATAGGAGGGGGAAGGAGATCAAGGGAGGGGGTAGAGGATCAAATCGGCTACCAGGTGAGGACACAGGGAGGGACTAACTATAACAAATAGGCCTCGGAAGGGTTTCACGTCGTTTTTACCTATCTATCTCTTGATGTACTTATTTTTTTTTCTTATACCGGCATTCATGTATTTAATTATTTTATTTTATTAGATCTAAATAATGCAGTTCTTATCTTTATGCTTTATCAGCAGTGTTTGTACGTTAGTACTAATTCGAAGTAAAATATCATCTTCATTTGAAACTGCCAACGAACCGGTGGGAGGTACATTCGAACTCAGGACTACCTTTTGGTGAATAAAAAAACAGCGAACAAGTGTCTTTGATACGGGGCTTACATGTGTGCCTCAACCCCAACCTCAGACATTTTCTCTCTCTGCCAGCTTCATCGTGTACAATCACCCATGTAGACACTTTCCTCTCCCCAACCCTACCCTTTAATCTTTACTATTAAAGAATTTGACTTCAGCAATAATGTTACACACTTCCAGGGACGGTATTAATTTTAAAATCCGAGTGACAAACTTAAAGTGAATAGTCAATAAAAGCTCTTCTTTTTAACTGCTATTTCATTTTTGATTGCTTGGTTATTTGAACACAGTGTGCTTGTTTATTGTCAACACCAGGTGTTAATATTGCCACATAGGTATAAAGGTTTGGACAGAAGGGGAACTAAAACCAAATAGGAGGAATTGTCCGGGATGAGAAATTGTCCAAGATGGAGAATTGTTCAGGGGAAAGTATTGATAAGGGGAGAAAATTTACGTGAGAGAAATTATCCTCACAAGGGAAGATGGGGGTGAGGTGGGTGGGTGCGTTGCTGATGGTTACTCCAGGAAGGACTCCAAAAGTGTTGCCGGTTTTAATTTATATACTTTCTTAGTTCTTTGATGGTTTGTGTTATACGTCATTTTGGGAACTGGCCTTGCGATTATTAACCCAGAACGTCGTTACGGCTGGTGTATGAATGTCTGTACAGATCAATGTCCCAACCCGGAATTGAACTGTGAGCGGTGAACATACTGACCTCTGTAGGCGGCTGAAGTCGAAGAAGAACGCACTGAAGTAGAATTAAGGGTCATACATGTGAGTAAAATATCTACTAATTGAATACGGTATTGTAGCTTTGGGCATGTTGTTCTTGTGGTTATATTAGGCGGAACTAACATAGACATATGTGAATAAAGCCATTATCTGGAAACTCATTTGTGACCAATGTGCCTTACTTACGGTGCCAAGATGGGGTATCGCCAGACCTCGGCTGTTTCATTGCCATTTTGAAAGTTAAAAGTCCAACCGAAAACTTGCCGAAATAAAATGAAGTAAAGGAGAAAAGAAAACCAGTACATTAAGGTACATTAAGCCGAAAATGAGTTAGATCAAGAAAACGCAAGCCGAAAAAACTGACGATGTGAAAGAGAAAACATTCACGACTAGATGTAGACCAGAGGTAAACGGAAAGCAAGCAGTGACAACCTCAAGCAGATATAAAAGGAAATCAAACCTAGATGACCTGTAACTGATGTGAAAGAGCAAAACCGGGATGACCTGTAGCTAAGGTGTAAGGATAAAAACGGGGATGACCTGCAGCTAAAGTGTACGGATAAAAACAGGGATGGTCTGTACTGGAAGAAAACCGGGATCACCCGTATGTAAGGTGTAAGGAAGAAAACCGGGATGATCTGTAGGTAAGGTGTAAGGAAGAAAACCGGGATGATCTGTTGGTAAGGTGTAAGGATAAAAACCGGGATCACCTGTGGCTAAGGTGTAATGATAAAAACAGGGATCACCTGTATGTAAGGTGTAAGGAGGAAAACCGAAATGATCTGTAGCTAAGGTGTAAGGAAAAAAACCGGGATGACCTGTAGGTAAGGTGTAAGAATAAAAACCGGGATAACCTGTAGGTGAGGTTTAAGGACAAAACCCCGAAAGACCTGTAGCTAAGGTGTAAGGAAGAAACCCTGGGTGACCTGTAGCTAAGGTGTAAGAATAAAGACAGCGATGACTTGTAGCTGAGGTGAAAGGAAAGCAAACCGAGAAAACTTGTTGCTGGGGTGAAAGGAAATCAAACTTAGATGATCTGTAGCTGATGTGAAAAGAAGAAAACCTAGATGACCTGTAGGTAAGGTGTAAGGATAAAAAACCAGGATGATCTGTAGCTGAGGTGTAAGGATAAAGCGGGATGACCTGTAGCTAAAGTGTACGGATAAAACCGGGATGACCTGTAGGTAAGGTGTAAGGATAAAAACCGGGATAACCTGTAGGTGAGGTTTAAGGATAAAACCCCGAAAGACCTGTAGCTAAGGTGTAAGGAAGAAACCCTGGGTGACCTGTAGCTAAGGTGTAAGAATAAAGACAGCGAGGACTTGTAGCTGAGGTGAAAGGAAAGCAAACTTAGATGATCTGTAGCTGATGTGAAAGGAAGAAAACCTAGATGACCTGTAGGTAAGGTGTAAGGATAAAAAACCAGGATGATCTGTAGCTGAGATGTAAGGATACAGCGGGATGACCTGTAGCTAAAGTGTAAGGATAATAAACAGGGATCACCTGTAGCTGAAGTGAAAGGAAAGCAAACCGAGATAACTTGTTGCTGAGGTGAAAAGAAATCAAACCTAGATGACCTGTAGCTGATGTGAAAGGAAGAAAACCGGGATGGTCTGTTGGTAGGGTGTAAGGAAAAATCGGGATGAGCTGAGGGTAAGGTGTAAGGATAAAAACCGGGATGACCTGTAGGTAAGGTGTAAGGATAAAAACAGGGATGACCTGTAGCTGAAGTGTAAGGATAAAACAGAGATGACCTGTAGCTGAGGTGTAAGGATAAAGACAGTGATGATCTGTAGCTGAGGTGAAAGGAAGCAAACCGAGATACCTTGTATCTGAGGTGAAAGGGAATCAAACCTAGATGACCTGTACCTCATGTGAAAGGAAGAAAACTGGAATGACCTGCATGTCAGGTGTAAGGGTAAAAACAGAGATGACCTGTAGCTGAGGTGTAAGCATAAAAACAGGGATGACCTGTAGCTGAGGTGTAAAGATAAAAACAGAGACGACCTGTAGCTGAGGTGAAAGAAAGGCAAACCGAGATAACTTGTATCTGAGGTAAAAGGAAAGCAAACCGAGAAGACCTGTAGCTGAGACGAAAGGAGAGAAAGCCGAGATTATCTGTAGCTGAAGTCAAAGGAAAAAAGCCGAGGTGACTGGAAACTGGAGTCAAAGGAAAGAAAGCCGAGACAACCTGTAGCTGAGGTGAATGGAAAGAAAGTTGAGATAACCTATAGTTAAGGTCAAAGGAAGGAAAACCGAGATGACTGGAAGCTGAGATGAAAAGAAGAAAGCAGAGATAACATGTAGCTGATGTGAAAGGGAACAAAACCGAGATGACCTGAAGCTGAAGTGAAAAGAAAGCAAATCGAGATGGCCGGAAACTGAGGTGAAAGGAAAGCAAATCAAGATACTTTAAGCTGAAGAGAAGAGAGAGCTAAACTGAGCTAGTTGAAACTAGTTATTCAGAACGGAACCATGTGGAAAACAAAACTGAGCAGCAGTCAAGGAAACACAGAATGAAAGAGGCTGGGTGGATTTAGTGAATCAAGTAGGCACAAGCAGATACAGATACTGAAAGAAGAATCACAGTTTGAGGATACTACGGAGAATACAGTTAAAAGAATAGAGAGGAGGTGACATGATTCATTTAAACTATCCTCGGTGTAATTAACATTCATTTACAAAATCGGCTGAGGATAACTATCCACTTACAATACAGGCCCCACATATGCTGTTCAAAGGGAGCACATGCTTAAATTATTCACAAATTAGTATCTTTCCTGTTGTGCACCACTCTGTCTTTCTTAAGCACTGTCCAAAATATATCACATCTATATTATTGACTGGCTTAAATGACTTTTGACTCTAGACGACAATTTCAAAATTTCACAATTACATATCAACTACCCATAGATTCGACACAGCTAAAGACAGCTATCCCTTATTTTGATTGCAATATCCGCCTACCAAAGTGACTTGTACCAATATTGATTATTCTTATGTCACATTCTCATATCCTACTATTATATGGCATTACTGAATTGGGAAATACCATGGAAATGTTGTATATACCGTTATGTAAATAATTTATATACTTTTGAAGAGACTCCTACGTGGCCCCTGGCTGTGGGGAATCCTCGATAAAGAAATAAAGAATTAAATTAAATATGACACGACATTCATATATACTATCCTTATACTGGATATGATACTACATTCATTTAAACTACCCAGACACTAAACTCATTTAAACTGTCCTGATACCGAATATGACACTACACTCATTTAAACTGTCCTGATACCAGATATGACACTGCATTCATTTAAACTGTCGTTACACAGGATAGGACATTACACTCATTTAAACTGTACTCACATCGGATATGACATTACACTTATTTAAACTGTCCTGATACCGGATATGACACTGCATTCATTTAAACTGTCGTTACACCGGATAGGACATTACACTAATGGCACCGGAATGCGCTACACTCACAGTGTTCAGCTTAATGGCGTCTCGTTGTGGGTTCAAAGCCCCACACTGACATCAGACACCGGATATGATTGACACTACTTTGAGTTAAACTGCTCTGACACAGGATATGACACCACACTCATTTAAACTATCCTGAAACCTGAATGGACCACACGCACAGTGTTAAGCTTAATGTCGTCATGTTGTGGACTTAATGCGCCATACTGATAGTGTTCAGCTTAATGGCGTCACATTGTGGGCTTAATGCACCACACTCAGTGTTCAGCTTAATGCACCTCAGTGTTCAGCTTAATGGAGTCATGTTATGGGCTTAATGCACCACAATCAGTGTTCAGCCTATTGGAGTCATTTTGTGAGCTTAATGCACCACACTCAGTGTTCATCTTAATGAAGTCATGTTTTGAGCTTAAAGCACCTCACTCAGTGTACAGCCTATTGGAGTCATGTTGTGAGCTTAATGCACCACACTCTGTGTTCAGCTCAATATTGTAGGTTATACATTATACATCATTATCATCTTAGTTTTGTTCAGGCTTTTCTTACAGCCAACAATTCCTGGCTCTGATATCAGTTTTGTATTAGTGACCTTGTGATAGCGAAGCCAGTCTCAGTGTATCTGTATCAGCCAGTGTATCTGTATCGCCCAGTGTATCTGTATCAGTGAGTGTATCTGTATCAGCCAGTGTATCTGTATCTCCCAGTGTATCTGTATCAGTCACTGTTTCTGTATCTGCCAGTGTATCTGTATCTGTCAGTGTATCTGTATCAGCCAGTGTATCTGTACCAGCCAGTGTATCTGTATCAGCCACTGTATCTGCCAGTGTATCTGTATCGCCCAGTGTATCTGTATCAGTGAGTGTATCTGTATCAGTCATTGTTTCTGTATCTCCCAGTGTATCTGTATCAGTCACTGTATCTGTATCTCCCAGTGTATCTGTATCAGCCAATGTGTCTGTATCAGCCAGTGTATCTGTATCAGCTAATGTGTCTGTATCAGCCAGTGTACCTGTATCTCCCAGTGTATCTGTATCAGTCACTGTTTCTGTATCTGCCAGTGTATCTGTATCTGCCAGTGTATCTGTATCAGCCAATGTGCCTGTATCAGCCAGAGTATCTGTATCTCCCAGTGAATCTGTATCTGCCAGTGTATCTGTATCTGCCAGTGTATCTGTATCAGCCAATGTGTCTGTATCAGCCAGTGTACCTGTATCAGCCAATGTGTCTGTATCTGCCAGTGTATCTGTATCGCCCAGTGTATCTGTATCAGTGAGTGTATCTGTATCAGTCATTGTTTCTGTATCTGCCAGTGTAACTGTATCAGTCACTGTATCTGTATCTCCCAGTGTATCCTGTATCAGCCAGTGTAACTGTTTCAGCCAGTGTATCTGTATCTGCCAGTGTATCTGTATCTGCCTGTGTATTTGTATCAGCCAGAGTATCTGTATCTCCCAGTGCATCTGTAAAACCACTCAGAAAGAGTGCAGTGCCTGCAGAGAAGAGCATCTCTACTGTGAGGGTCTGGGAGCAGTTAAGTTCATGTTGCCACTCGAGTGATGTGTTGTAGATATTGTAATTGTTTGTTGTCATTCCACTGGGGGAGTTTTGTCACTATCACCCGCAGAGGTCACACGGCCCGCAGCATTCGGTACAGCCATTTCTGCTTATCAGAATGCAAATATTTAAGTGTCATTTTCCACTCAGAGATTGTGTCTCAGTCAGTAAAGATTATTTATCATCTTTGATATGTGCGTTAAGTCAGTCAGCCTCGCAGAAGTGGGTATTTACGTTCTCAGTTTAACAACACCGTATTTGTTTGCTCACGTTGATCGCAATATTATAATCCACTTTCGGTGTACTGTGAACATAGGACCAATTTCATGTGTTGTGGATTGTACAAACACTACCTACAGTAGTATACAAGTGCCTAATAAAAGACATAAGATACATTAATGTCTAATATATCTAAGCAAATTAATGTACAGTAAGACGTTCCATTCAAATGGTTCCATGCTCCATGTTTTTTGGATTAGCTCTGGCAGCTGAAACCAAGCTATTAGGCTGGCAGCCAGCGAGTTACAATGGCAGACATTCTCTAGTCTAATTTAGGAGGTAACCTACCAAATAACTTCATAAATAATAATATTCAAATCAGGAAACTTGCAAATATTGCTAATCTGAAAAAAGCGTCAAATATACTGATATGCAAGCCATATTGGTAGAAGACTTGGTAGAATGGTCTTCAACGAAGTTAGACTGCACATTCGACGGCTTATTGTCACAAAAACCATAGAAGCTACCAATCCAATGACCAAGGAACTCTCTGAGAGGTTCGAACCCTCTGAGAAATTGAAAATACACTTAATCGGAAAGATAACAAATTTTTACGAAAATCGTCCGAATCTCGCTGTAAAGAAACAGCACTAAAATGACTTTAGATTTATTTATTTATTTGATTGGTGTTTTACGCCATACTCAAGAATATTTCACTTATATGATGGCGGCAAGCATTATGGTGGGAGGAAGCCGGGCAGAGCCCGGGGGAAAACCCACGGCCATCCGCAGGTTGCTGTAGACCTTCCTACTTAAGAAATGACTTTAGAACTTAGAAAAGATAAAACCTAGTCTGAACATGTCGGTTATTGTCTGGAAGAATTTGACACATCATTTGGATTTCATGGTTCAACATATACAATCGAACATAAAAGGGGAAAGGGCTTTTAAAATTCAACATTGAATTAATCCATGTCTAAACATGGCTGATAACAAATAGTGTTAAAACTTCATGCACGATATATGGAGACGCAACCTATAACAGAGGCTTCAACAACTCAGTGATCTTGAAGAATGTGACACACCACCTGGATTCCAAAACTCTGCGTTATCTGGAATATCGACTCATTTCTAATCAGTAGTTTGTATTGACATCTGCTATTCTCAATGAACTGGCAGGCGTATAAGAAGCAGATTTTAATTTTTATTTAGGTCATTTTTGGAAATTTGGCATGATTACGATATTCTCAGATGGACTGAAGTTATTGATTATGGGATACGATTTTTGAAGGATGCTTACACCTTGGGTGGTGGTTTGCTCTCTGAACGTGGGAAATTTTTTTTTAAACATAGACTAATAAACACGATAAGGAAAGATAAATCATTAATGAGATGTAAGCACACGATCTACAGGACGATAGCCTTGTAGTTGGTAGTACCACTACCACCATTTTGTGTGATCTCGGAAAATATCGCATTTCAGCCAAGTGGTCAGAGTGCTCAGATTTCATAACACAAATGACGCAGATTTTCCCTTTTTCAGACGTTTGTGAGTTATTGCTTTCTCAGAGCCCCTGAAACTATTCACAGGCAACCTCAAAAGCCTGAATAATTGATCGTTTAATCACCATTGTTATAAAAATTGATTTATAATCGGCGCTAAAACATCATTATATTACGGCAAGATAATCACCTCTTAAGTTTGACTTTACGACGGAAGGGAGATTACTCTGACGCAGAACTTGTGTCAGAAGACAACCAACTAACCGTAAGCCTCCATGCCTACACGACTGATGCATCGAGCTTTTGAGCAAATACTTACGTATAACTTTTCCATAAAGATTTCTAACATAAAGTTTTTCAGATCAGTGGGAGCTAAGGGTATAGAAAAGACAGCCATCATCTTGGCTAACTCGCTTCAATATAGACTCCATTTATTGTTTGTTTGTTTATTAGTACCGTTATTGTTCCCATTGGGTACGCAAGAACTTTTCACTTAAAAGACGGCAGCTTACATTATGGTATAAACGGACAACATATGGGGAAACATATGACCAACAGCAGGTTACTGGAAGACCTTCCAGGTATGACCGGAGAGCAAACCAACATGAGCTGGACTTGAACTCACAACTACTGCTTCGGTGAGAGGCTCCTGCGCGATTATGCTGCGTTGGCAAGCTCGGCCCGTTGGCAATATCAAAACGACATACACTGTTGCATACTAAATCGAACATACACATGCCCATGTATAAGGCGAAACTCGCTGTCTCGTGGGTAGGAGTCATTAATCATGTCGGAATTGTGTCGCCATCGGTTCAGTACAGCAAGTTTATGAAAAGTCCATTATCGGCTTCCATGCAATTGCCTTCCACCAACATGACGTATTTCACGCAGAAAAAGCCTTCCATTGAGTTGCCAAAGGTCAGCGGTTTATGTCGGCTACTACGGTTTCCTCCACCCTTAAAACTAGTCGCTATCAGTTTAAAGAACAACCAAAAGTAAGTCCAATCAATGATGTTCTTGATCAGTGAAAGTGATCGTCCCTGCTGTGGATGTGAGAATGACTATCTGGCGCTCAAGCTGGCTTATATGCTTACGTGGCTTTTTTAAACGGTTATGCGGGCTTCTTGTGAGCGAAAAAGATGCTGACATTCTTTAAGAAAAGTAAAGTTATCGGACAAATATTTAAAAAGTATAACGACCTTGCATCGCAGCATACAACGTATCTGACATGAGCAGGAGTCATAGCGTGCACAAATTTTGTCTTTTAACATGAAAAATAAGAAAAAAATATAATATATGTAATGACAAAAATACTATTTTTTTAGTCTCTCTCAAGGCGATCTGATTCATTGTGTTCGGTCTGTAGGGAAACGTTCTGAGCCTGCGTGCATGGGAACCGGTGAAATCGCTCATCTCCGGAAGTGAAAGCTCG
Source organism: Liolophura sinensis (assembly GCF_032854445.1). Classification (NCBI taxonomy): domain Eukaryota; kingdom Metazoa; phylum Mollusca; class Polyplacophora; order Chitonida; family Chitonidae; genus Liolophura; species Liolophura sinensis. The sequence goes on along the minus strand of NC_088303.1, from coordinate 12,196,235 downwards.
GCATCTCTCGACGTGAAAGGGGCCGATCCGAAGCCGTCACACTGTCTAAGATGATACATATGTGTTTTAGTAACACATTGCCGTCCACAAAACCAGGCTTTCGAGAAAAAGCCATTAGCGTAACTTTAATTAGGTTGACATAAATCATTTTAAATCAGTAATTTAATAATCCACGAAACACGTGTGTTTATTAGGCTAATCCTCACATATCCTTCATTTCTAGAGGTTTATTGTGTAGCAACTAGTCATACAGCACGCCCCACTACTCCGCCACCTAAAGCTACTGTCCGTAACTGGAAGGTTGAGCCAGGATTCTCAACCGCAAACCTAACGGTGTTCATTGGAGCGTTCATATTTGGATGGAATACAAAGCGCACACTCTTGAATTGTTCATCACCCAGTGGATTGCTTGGACTTTCTCTATAAAGCCTCCACCGCGCCTTGTTCGCGGAAACAATGAAGTGCATGCATATCAGGCTACATGTAGACAAGCCTCAGGTTCGTGGCCAATGCGGGGCGCATTGTTTCAACATGCAGACATGTATACCTAGCCGGTTTCACATTGTGAACGGGTTTATTGTTTGCCGACGTTGACATGGCACGCTTTATATGATGCGATCTTCTTATGGGAAAAAGGGGGTGGAGTGGGGGGGAGAGTATGTCATTCGATCTCACCCTCTGACGATCAGTCCTTGACAAATGGGGCGCTTGATTGAAACGAATTCCTGCTGAAATTCCTGAGAGAGGTACCCGGCGGTATGTGAACAAGCCAAATAGTGCTTTCCCTATGCTATATCATTTACTTATCGCCAAAGTCTATGCTTGTAGTACAAACATTAATAAGGCCGAACCGAATTACCTCCCTTGAGGTCACTCTCCGTATAAAAGGTACCTTCTAACTGACTGTTATGGTTAAGTGCGACCTCAGAAAATGGGTAATGACAAGTTTCGCAGTTAAAGCGGCATAAGCTGCTTGAAGAGCTAGCTTCAAGTTCGGCGAACACGATAGCTGAAAATCATGGATTTTATTCAAGATATCTCGACATTTCTGAGACTCTCAAAGGCCAAAATTATGTCTTTCTTAAATTTTGTTGCCCAGAAAATATTTGTTACTGTCTCTGTGCATACTGTATGACTGAAGTCGTCATAACGTATAACTCATTTTCGGAGGTCCTTGCGCTATGATGCAGACTGTTATGTTGGTGATCTTGACTATTTAACTATTCTGATTTCACTGAGATCTGTAAATCTCCAACAGCATCCCCCGTCTTTACGTATAATTTTATATTATTTAGCCCAAAGTATCATTGAAAGACTGAAATTCCATGGACCTAAGTGCGATTCCGCATATTCGGGACAATCATACCCGCATTCACCAATCCGCTTCTTGATACCCATGCCCAGCCCTCCTGAACACTAAAACTGATCTTCAGTTTTATTTCTCCCTAACTATAAAATTTAGGACTAAACAGAAAAAAATTGTTAATCAGGTTGTCCTTTTTTTTTCAACAAGTTTTTTTTTTCGCGTGTCCCTTGCACGGTTCCGTACGTTTATGTACGTGTCATCTACGGTTACCAATATGTATGTGAAAATTGGTTATCGTGTCGTCATTGTTATTATGCAGTTGCTATATATGCTACACACTCTTTTCAATGGTCCAATGGAACTCCGTTCTCTGACAAACTATTTATTAGAAATCTGTTTCAGGGTTCTGATTAAGCGCTGTACACGGGGGGATAATTATAGATTAAGTCATACCATGTTTTCTGGAATGCTTTGAAGGGCTTTTCAACACATAATCCAGACAGGTCTTCATGCCACAATGTCACCCGTTCAGGGCTCCATAACCGACAAGATGAGCACACAGTCCAACTTCAATGGGTTTTTTTTTTAAGTAGAACTAGTTAACATAATATTTTTTGAACGCAGCTTGAATTACTAAAATAACCTAATTTACTGTGTCAAGCGAACATTAAGTGTGAAAATGAAAGCGATGTAATTCTCCTTTAACCGCTCTTCTCTTAAAATAAGAGCAAATATACCTGATCTTGTATACAGCTTTCTAACCAAACTACAAAGTATTTTACAAATTTGTTTAAAAATGTAATAAATCTTACAATTTCTAATCAATATAAGATCGCTAAAACCAAGATAACTTTCATAGAGCAAAATCCAAATGCTTTTGTTTATAAAGAACTAAACAGCTTTCGATTATAGGACCAGCAGACTTTTTGTATGGTTGTCAGGTTTTCCTGCCCAAAAAGCAAATATCGAAACAAATCACAGATTACATTAGCCCATCTTAACTGTTTGTACTAAACATAACTCTGTTTTTGCGTGAAATATGAAGTTCAGTCAAAACGTGTGGTTTTCATATATCGCCAAGATCCAGTACACTGGTACACTGCGCGTATCCCTGTCAAGCGAACACTTCCGGTCAATGTCCAGCGTGGATTTGCTCACAAAGCGCTGATCAGTGAGGAGTTTATCATCATTCTAAATGTCGCATAATCTTGGCTGTTGTAAAATCGCTGTTAGCCACTAGACCCCGTCTTCCACGATAAATTTGGTTTCGTTGTAGTTTTCCGGTAGCTGCGATAATACCTGCAGTTGGATTAAACAAAAAATTAACGTCAGTGTGTGAGTTTTTAAATTCATATAACGTTATGATTTAAATTATAAGTTTAACTAATCCTGTAAAATGATCAGACCAAAACCTTAAAAAAAACAGAACTGTAGACTTTAGTGTTGGCATTAGTGTAGACATATACTAGTATATGTTTATTACGGCCAGTTAGTTATTCAGAAATGTACGCGGACGCCCCTTACTGACGAGGGCAGATATATCTGTTTCTGGGCGCTTTGGGGTTATTCTGGGATGACACATGTAATTCTTCTAATTTTGGGGCCAGATATTACTAGTGCTGAAACCAGAATATTATGTTTCTTTGCCCACATTTTTGAAAAGTAAAGATATGAGTATGTTGTTCATTAGATGTTCTAATCATGTGAGACAAAAAAAAATATTCCTGCCTCGGCAACATGTTCACTGGCTAAAAAGAGCAGACCAGGTATCCCAAAAATCAGAACAAATAGGGTACATAAACCAGTCAATCAGGTACAGACATGTGCCACATAACATACTACAGTGTAACTGTTTGCGTCCGTGAATTAATGGTGATAATTAATTGTGAAAGTTCGTGAAGGGAATTGGTTCATACATAAATGAAGAACAAACGGCTTTGTTCTCTTTTTCTTTGCAGATCAGACATATCTAATGATGTGTAGAGGGCAGCTTACCGGCGTGACGAAGCACTGGCAATCGGGGTGCCTGTTGAATATTTCCGGTGCCGGGTCTTTGTTGTACGTGTAACATGAAGAGTTTTTTGAGCAAAACACAACCCGCTCAATGTCGATGCTTTCGGCAAGTGCCTTTTTCACACATTCCATCATTGTGCTGACATTTGTTATAGGCACGAGATTATCGCCTTGGGCATTTTCCCCGTGAGATGACCAGTAACAAACTAGGGTGGCTATTACCACGATTTTTATGGCCGCCAACAAATGCTCCATTTCAAGGTCTCTAATACAGTGATGGAAACAGTGGTCTAAACCCTTGACGCGGGGGTCAACACCCGAAAGTCTTCAGTTTGCTTACTATTTTTGGTTAAAAATACGGACGTTCTCTTCATGAATTATCTATCTAATTTTCATCGACGAATCTTCTGCTGCCAATTTTTACTGCATCATGTCCATAGAAAACAAAGGAATATGTCTTGTTTTAGTTCAATGAAGAATTATTTAAACATGCTAAACCGTATACATTCTATTACAGCTTTGTAAATGCTTGATTAGTTTCCCTATATTGTTTTAACAAACTGTGCGTGATACAATTCTCATACACAGAGCAAAGTTAATATTTAAGGCACTTTCCGCCTTTGCCTTCAACTTTAACTGGCACGGTGCCAAGTGCCCGTTATTTCACAGAAGACCGATTCCATGCACACAGTGATGCCTGCATGACAGGGATAAACATTTAAAACTTCAGTTTGTTGCGTACTTTACAGTCAAAGAAGTTCAGATTGTGACGCATTTATGTTGACACTAATAGGTCTTCATATGTTTGCTTCCTGAGGTCCAAAAATGAGTCATATTTCGCAGTACCGTGTAGTACAAGCTGGCGTTGTATTAGTAATAGTTGTGTCGCGCAGCTGACCATTCGTTCCTTGGCGAATTTATTGCGTAATGTCTCTACGCACATGAATGGATATCCATCAGAGTGAGCTAACAAAACAATCCGTAATGCCATGAAGCCTCCACATTTAGCTTTTTGCTTTATTTAATATCTCAGCTATTGATTTAACGATAATTAGTTCAACGAGAAGCAGTAGTTGTCATCATGAAACATACACAACATGACGGTAGAAAAAAAACAGGCCACGTTTTAGAATGTGAGAAGATGGAGGAGAAGATGTGCAAAGCTTTAAAAATACAAGCAATTTTTCGCAATTTATTTTATTTAGTTATTTACAACATTGATGTTTTACACTGTTATTTCACTCGTTGAATTTTACTACGAATATCAAGCAAAATATCACGAAGCTCGGGTAATGCCATAGTCGCCTGAAGCTAAACTTAATCTGTTTATGTTACTGCAGTAAACTACTATACGTTTTGTGCTACACAATACTCCACGATTATACTTTTCATCAACAAAAGTGTCCTGATGGCATAATAGAACAAGGAGGTCATGTATACCGTTTTTCTATCAATTTATTTGACTGTTGTTTAATGCCATACTCAAGAAATTTTCATTTATATCAGAGTAGTCAGTATAATAGGTGCAGGAAACCGTAGCGTCCAGGGAAACAGTAGCGCCCCGGGAAGCCGTAGAGCACCAGTTAAATCGAGCGACCGGAAAGCAAGGCGAGACGCATATTCCCTGCCTAACGCCGGTTTTGACACTGCAGCTCATATGCACCAGTCAATGAAAGGTAACCACCGACAATCTATTCTGCCATCTCTCGTGGAACAAAGATATTTTTCCTATATATCAAAGCATTCCGAAATTTTTGGCAATTTATTTTGTTTAGTTATTTACTTGATTGGTGTTTAACGCTGTACTCATGAATGTTTCACTCTTCGCAATTTGGTATGAATTCCTGTATATCAAAGCATTCCGAAATAACAGTTTTTTTTTATCAAAAAACAGTGTACCCCTAGCACAACCGAGATGGATATTTTCGATTTCGATGATAAGATATACATACTTTCATAAGAGCAATCCTTTGATGTAGGCATCGCTGGATCTGGCGGTTGCAAGCGGTTGATTCATAACAGTAAGCCAGAGTTATCGCCCTTGGATCTGCTCAAATCACAATAATATCCGAGGTCAAGGCGCCATTTTTGGGCCGATAATTGTCTCTAACGTCAGGTGAATCACCCTTCAGAGCAACATCAATATCAACATCAACAAATGCAATAACAATAGCAATGGCACTAACTACAACAACAGCATATTCACCTTGTTTGCGTATGCCTTCGTCTTTATCCATTAAAGACAGATACGGAAACATCCCCGAAGTTTTTTGACATTTGCTCTGCTCTCACCAACGGGCTTAAGTGATGGCTCGCTGTGAGTAGAGCGTTAAACTCCCATCAAATACCTAAGACATGACTCTATCTTAGCAAAAGCTAAGAAAAATTGAACCAGCCTTTTCAGCAAATTAATACCAAATTACTGTTGGAAAACATTGTACGAACCATATTCCCATGTGCCACAAGCGTCATATACGCACGAATTAGTTTTGAGACAACTAAGAAAGTTGACAAATCACGTGAGCCATGGATGGCCGCAACTGCACATGTAATAAGTGTATAAAAACGTTACACACAGTGCGCTGGACTGGCACACTGACTAAAAACCACCAAAGTAATGCCTCGATTGACTCCAGAATAACGCGACTGGGCCCTGAGCATGGTATCATGGAAGCCAGCCATGACCACATTGCAAGGACATTCGGCTGATCTCGTGTAACTGTGTCAAGCTTGATGCAAAGTTACAGACAGACATGGGACAGGCCAAGAACAGAAAGGTCTCGGGTAACTACGCCCAGAGAAGACGGGTCCCTGCGCACCTTTCACCTGAGGAACCGCTTCCTGACAGTGACTTCATCGTCAATCCATGCCCTAGGTCACCGGGTCAGTCGGCAGACCGTGTCCAGGAGACTCATGGCTCACGGAATTAGGGCCTATAGACCATTCAGAGGGAAGTTGTAGACAGCCGAACATCGTCGCCAGAGGTTGCGATGGGCTCGAATTGTACGCCGTGGGCAGCGACGTGATTGACAACGTGTTGTTTTCATGGATGAAAGCCACTTCTGCATGTTCCGAACCGATGGCAGACAGCCAGTGTAAACCTCGTCGAAGAGGCGAACAAACGGCTGCATCATGCGTCCACGAGGTGGTACCGTTTCTTGGTGGCAGTGTGATGGTGTGGGGTGGGATTTGTGGAGAGGAACAGACACCACTAGTCATCATCTACGGGAACCTAAGAGCTCAGCGTTACGTGGATGAAATTCTACGTCCTGTTGTCCTGCCATTCCTTCAACAGCAGCCACGTGGTGTCCTGTACCAGCATGACAACGCCAGACTTCTTGGACGCCAACGACGTCAACGTCTTGTCGTGGCCTGCACGTTTCCCAGGTATGTCCCCCAAAGAACACCTTTGGGACATTATGGGTCGTCAAGTAAGACAACGGCCACACCTTGCAGCCAAAAGACAAGAAGTGGCATTCGCTCTCCAAGATGAATGGCAAGGAATCCCATGTCATCTTATCAGACGACTGACTTCTTCTATACGTCTGAGTTTTAGCATGCATTGAAGCTAAGGGCGACCACACGCGATATTGAGTGGTTTTGATATTGACCGATTTTTAAAAATAATCAAGTTTTTGTATACTCTGTCAATTGTTAACCAAGATGGAATGGCTACTTTTCTACCCCTGCTCTGTTTGTTCACTTGTAAAATGATATATCACTTTAAGGGCTGCTTTTCCCGTTCTTACTCAGGTTATTGGTCTTTTCAATATATTAAACTTCAGTCATCCTGTTTTTTGCTTTGGCAAAATAAATTGATTTGAACTCTTTGTAAAGATTCTGTTGGCCGTCAGTTTACATTCTAGCATCGCTCAGACAAGATAATTTCTGTTGAAATTAACCGATTGATTTTGGAGTGAATATGAAATAAGCAATGCATCAGCTATACTCTCCCTATAAGTTAACGTAAACATTCGTTAATGCCACAGGGTCAGAAATGTCCCGGGGACTCCGTTATTCTCGTGCTCACCAGCTCTTGTACCAAATTCATGAAACACGCTGCCAAAAAACACGCAAAAATGGTTAAATATGCAATTATCAGAGGTTAAACTCTATTAGAATGAGATTTTTTAATGTTACACATTGTAACTTCAGTTCATGCTTACAAATGTTTGTAAGAATGTGGAAAGAATTGTGGCTTGCTCTCTCTCTCAGTTGAAGTGTCGTATCACTGGAGCGACCCTGACAATTGATGTCATGAGTTCAAATCAAACTTTAGCTTAGTTTCTTTGGGTTTGATTTTAAGCCAGGGCATCTGTCGGTAATTTTGGCTCCGAATAAACCCAACTGATGTGATACAAGTGAAATATTCTGGTGTACTGATTTAATCACAAGGTTAACAAATAACCAAACAGCTATACCTTTTAGCTGTTTTTTTAGAAATTCTCTATCGAAAATTCTAAACCGTATATGAAGACAGACGATTCAGTCTATGACAATAGAAACAATCCACTAAGCAGAGACGGAATTTTAGCCAAAATGTTTTAATCCCACTTGCAAATATTCACCCTCCTATAGTGTATGCCTGTGCGTATAGTTTTGTTCTGTATAAAAAAAAATGGTAAATTAAATCAGCTTGATCTGAAGATGATTTCCTTGAAGAAATGACGTATTGACTTTTCAGACGAGCGTGCCATGTTTCACAAATCTTAATATATATGACATCAGAATGGCACTACCGATATTCTACCCCACAGAGTTATGTACGTATACTGGATTCAGGAGAATGAATGACAAAAATACATTTTCCAGGTTTTTATCCTGTGTAACTATGAGATTCTTCAATGATCTCGTGTGTATATTTAAACTTTAGCTAAAAAGCAATCTAAGATAAGAAAGTGTGAAGAGATGAAATGCATGCACCAAGTGATGAATCTATCAAGACAAAATGTTCAATTCACCGACAATGACACAAGAGGCTTTATCCACATAAGACGAGGACGGCTTGCACATAAATTAGGCCTGTAAAAGAACATTATTCCAATGGCGAACTCCAACGTGCACGTAGAATATCCAGGAAGCTGTCGTTCGTCACACACGGGTTGACTGGAAGACACCCGGTTTGCTGTGATGAAATACAGTTATTGTTTGACTGGTTTGACGATTCCAGATTCGTGACGCAATTGTTGCTTGATAGATTTGGGTTTTGACTTCTTGTATCATGGATCATTGGTGGTAGATTCATTGTGGAGCAGGTGGTTGGGTTTTGTCTTGTATCATGGACGATTGGTGGTAGATTCAATGTGGAGCAAGAGGTTGGGTTTTGTCTTGTATCATGGATGCTTGGTGGTAAATGCATTGTAGAACACGAGGTTGGATTTTGACTTCTTGTATCATGAATGCTTGGAGGTAAATTCATTGTAAAACACGAGGTTCGATTTTGACTTCTTGTATCTCGGATGCTTGGCGAACCCGTAGGATTTTGACCTCTTGCATCATGAAAGCTTGTCCTTGGTCGATTCAGTGTAGAGCACGATTGGATAATGCGGTTTCCCGGTTGTAGTTTCGTTGCACACGGCCTTAGAAGCAGTTTACTGATGTCAACATTTGGTGGTGGAATGTTTGGTTCTTTGGGTCGAATGATCGGTCTGTGTGATACTGCGGGCTTCCTCACACAGCTGTTCTCTCCACGGTAGTGAATAGTGTGGTGACGTTTTGATGGATGGCACGGTAAACTCGGCCTCTTTGGAGGACAGCTATATTCGTCAAACGCTTCCCCAGGACTGTCCTCAGGCAGAGGTCTTTTCTCAGGCAAACTTTTACCATGTAACCCTGTTGTTCTGTGCTGTGGCGGTAAAGACGGGTCTTGTCTAAATGCTGTGGACCCCTCTACGGCGTACACGGAGACATGAGCACGTTGTACCCGCCTTACTGGCACATTCCGGTCAGGGAGTTGCTGTCTGTAAGTCGGTAGCACTGTTTGACTTGCGATATGGTTGCTGGTTGACCACTGGTCATCGTGTAGCGATGTGGAAGAAGGAAGACTGCGATTAGCACTTGGGGTTGTAAAACCTAAAGACGTCCCGTCGCTCCTGGTTGTACTAAAGCCGTCATCAAAAGGATCTAAAATAAGAAATCATGTTTTTTTACAGAAATATTGTAAAACTAAGGTCGGTTAGTTTGGTAGACAGTTAATAACATCATCTCAGTGGATTTAGGGTTTACTTTCTTGATTCACACTGTTTTGTGTTGCTGAAACTTTGTATTAAGTGTTCCGTGCTCAGTGTTCCTGTTCATTTTCACCCCATTCATTTCGCACGCATATCAATTCATACCCTGTAAGTTCAGCATGTTTGGCCTCTGAACAAACTTCGCGTCAGACTGAGTTGTTAGGTGTCGTAAGAACAACACTTCAAGAGAGATAATTGCTACAGTGCGATGATTAATCGATGTCACCAATCGGGTGAGTGGAAAAATTTCTTACTGGTATATTGCATCTGATTGTGCTATAATGTCATCGTACACAGCAACAACTCTACATTAGATAAACAATATTCAGAAAATAAAACTTTACTTTCGTTTTAGATTTCCAGTTTTGTATTTCATTATGTTCATTCCAATACGACCAGCTGGTCACTGGGATAAAAGAAGTCTTATTCAGGAATAATATATAGAAGATGTCGATCCCGAATCTTAATACTGGTGGGAATAAAAAAATAATAATCCTACCGAGACATGAGAGCGCCTTTGAAGACTGACAGTTGGAAAGGAAGCCAAAAGGCTCGGGTAGAAGAGAATTGGTAGTGTTCTCCAAAGACGGGTGAACCTTGTCCGGAGCACAATGTCGCTGGTTATCTTCGCGGGTTGGTGTTGGGAATGTTAGACGACGCTGAACGCTCGATTGACAGAATTCATCTACAAAACTTCCCTGGTCGAAGTGTCCGGGTGCTTGCTGATTGCGCCCCTGCTGAACGTCATGTGGTGCTTTAAAGTTTGTTAACTGTGGCAGGAAGTCTTCTGCGTTGGAGGAAATATTGGATCGTTCGGCAGTGTCCACACCAGTTTCCTGCGCTTCGGCTAGCACGAGCGTAGGTTCACCGTTCACTTCTTCTATCCCTGGAAACTTATCCGAGTCTATCGTGTATTCTATCCCAGTCTCGATGTTCAACGGCTTAAGGAATTCATTTGGAATTTTAGAGTATGACAACAACATTTTGCTGTATTCTCGGGAGGTAGTGGTCAGTGCACACTTGTCTTGACCAAAGCGTTTTCAGAGAATGACCAATACCTTCTACTGCAAAAGCTTTATATGGCCTCTAACCAATCACAGAAAAGACCTGAGCCTTAGCTCAACTCAATGCTTGGCAAGTTCCACGCGGAAAGTACTGTCCAGCTTGTGCCCATTGCTCAATTTAGGTTGTCATTCACAGGTAGCATTTTATCTCACATAAAACAAAACCTTAACTAGTTGTTACCCCGGGTGTCACCCCGCCCCCTCCCCATTTCAACACACGCACGCACACAACCACTTCACCCAGGCCGCGGGGTTTTTGTTCACGTGGGTTAGCACCTACCAGGTAGTCCCGAAAGCAGGGAGAGGTATTATCGGCTGATATTTTAAGCTAACAGGTGGCAAGGGGTGGGGCATTTGGAACCAGTGCTTACCCGCCCAAGATCCACTATAAAACACTATTGTTTACACATTTACTTTATAAAGAAACATTGCTAATTTTGGCTCCAGTGATCAGGTCATTATTGTTCACAACACTGGATGAAGACATGAAAAGAATTCCAAATTCACGCATGGTCTTTACAAGATTCGTGTAAGCTGGGGAGTGTTTTATCAACTCGGATACAGTTCCGAGTATATAAAGTTGGAATATGTTTTGATATTGGTGTGAGCTCTAACAGGCATATAAAAGACGTTTCTTTACATGTGTACATACTCTTCTCATGCTGGGACCTGCTAACTGCATAGAAGCGAGAGAGTGATGTATACATGACCAGACAGTGTGAATAGTTACAGGCTATTTGACATGATCAAAAGAGACGAAGTGAGTGAAAGAACATGTGTTTTCTTATTTATTTCTGTGAATATTTATTAGTAGCTATTTTTTTATCTAAATATTTATTGACATTGATTATTGTCAACATGATACTACTGTAAACAGAGGGATATTCTGTTAGGAGACATTTTAAAATTCTGAAGTGGAAGTCAGATGAAAGTGTTAAAACTAACCTCACACCAAATGTGCATCGATATAATCAGGTGGCCACACAACCCACTAAACAATGAACTCGTATCGCTCGCAGTGGATGCCTATAGATATCTGTCTCTAGTTTTCTGAGAAGTTAACACTTTTATTATTGAACATAAACGTCCCGGTGGTGCAGGCAGGCTAAATTATTGTTAATCTGGGAAGAGCATTGTGACTGGCATTGGAATGCTCTTCCCACTCTGACTTTGGCATGGGAAGGTTCTACTCACTCTGACTCTGGCGTTGGAATGCTCTTCCCAGGTTAATTATTTCAGGATGTTCAATCTTTATTATAATCACTTGTTACATTTACGTGAGTACAGAAGTTGTTGGTTTAGTTTGGCAACAATTACTGCGTGATGTCATTTGTTTTTAAAGCCTTGATTGTGTTTTCCTTACTAATACATCATACATTTTTAATCCTACCGAATTAGCACCTACGGCAGTTAACGGGCATGCTGACTTTTAAATAATACAGATTGTATTATACATTAATTAGAGTATATAATTTGAAAAAGCTGGAAGCCGTGTTTAGGTATCATGTCATGTGCCACATGCAGGCACGGCTTGTGTGGGTAGTGCTACAAGCCCGGGCATCATTAATGCCCACCCCGAGGAGAGCGGTCATTGTTTACGGACTCCGCGGGGTAGGTATTTCACCTGACACATTTGTCTTTCTTTTACTGATTACCTAGGAGGCCGCAAAACTCGGGAGGTCCATGTTGAGGAATACTGTGTGCTTCTACTCGTCAAAACAAGTAATACTCCCGCACCCCCTCCTTCCCGGGCAGTCCCCACCTATGGCTCCTCCTTCCAAGTCGCCAATCTGCACGTTAACAATACGAACGAAGCACCTTTCACTCATGGAGATGACACCATTAACAGTTGACGACAGAAATTAGGAAAAATCATCATTATTAGATTAGAACATCCACACTCCAAAAATACTCCGTTAATTTCATCAAAAAGTCTATTGTCTGAGTGATGCTCGAATGCTATTCAACCTAATATTGTGTTAGTCAAATGGAATCTTTATGGTGAATGTGTCTTATTTATTTACTGGAATAATCTGAGGCAACAACAGAATACATTCTAACATCACTCAGACAACAGACTTTCTGCTAGAATTAACAGATTATCATTTGAGGGTACCCTATATTGGTTACCGTATACATTACTTTCACAACTTGAAAAGTGCCAACTTGTCGTTTGGATATTTAGAAGGCGAACATGTGATACCCAGATATAGTATGACACAGGTGAGTGACCTCAAGTGACATAAGTTACGTTGTATGGGACATTACTCGAGTTCCCTACACTCTCAAATGACACACCTTGTTAAACCAGAACACACTGAATTTGGCAGACAGCGCATGTCCAAGCTCTTCGGGCTGTTCATTTTTGATAGAATAACAGACCCAGCATTCAGATGTTCAAAAAGCTACACTCTTAAATTGCATGTGTCAAACCGTCAACATTTTCAAAGTGTTTAAATGATACCAGTTGAATACTATGAAATGTGAGACAACATCTTAAAATGTTACTTCGTGTAACAATTGTTCGTAACATAAGGTTAGGTTACAGCATGTACAACGTGTATAAAGCGAAACACGGGATCTAAAGGTGTTAATTTGACATAAGACAAGTGTTAGATTATAATATTCTGCTTTAAAACTTCCTTATGAAGTGTGTGTGTTTTACTGTTAAAATCCCTGTAGGAGATTTGATGGATATAGGGTTTGTGTACATCTTTATGGCCTTTTGGAGATCTGATAGATGTAGGACTCCAGAAAATAATTTGCAAGTGTTAGCAGAAAGTCTGTTGTCTATGTGATGCTAGAATGTATTCTGTTATTATAACATCATACTTTGCGATATTCAACATAATGTCATGTTAGTCTAGTACAACCTCTGTGTTGGTTTAATGGATATTTCTACTATATTTAAGACAATAATCTGTTGTAATAGAATTAACAGATTATTTTTTTGAGAGTGTAATTATGTCCTTTTGAAAATCTGATGGACGTAGGATTCGTGTTCAAACTATCGAAGGAAGTATCCATCAAAGAAGTTGTGACGTCATCCTTGCCTAATTGTTTCCATACGCGACACGGCACGCTCTTTGGGCAGCTTTAACTCGACCAGATGAACGAGTGAGCCCCTTTCAATTTCAGGTATTTATAAAGTGTTATATGTATTTGTCCCTTTATTTGTGGTTATTTAAAATCTTTATTTATTTAATTGTCGTTTAAAACCGCACACAAGCATTTTTCACTCATACAGTGGTGGTCAGTTTTATGGGTTGAGGAAAGTGGAGTGCCGCTGGCATAGAAAGGTCCAGTTTTTTACCACCTTGCAAGCTGGATGGAGTTCAATATGTTTTTACCAGTCACTTAAGCTGTTATTGACTTTAATCTAAACCCTGTTTCTGACACTGCCATATTTGACATTGTTCGCGCGTTTTAGTGTAATATAACTTTCATAAAGGAATGACCGACCTGGATAGAGCGTCGGCTTCGTGAGCGGTAGATCGAGGATCTACTGGGTAGAATCACACCTAAGACTTTAAAAGAGAAAGTTGTGACTTCCTCGCTTGGCGTCCAGCATGAAGGGGATAGTGCAACGACTGGTTGACCCGTATCAGTATAATTGCTTGGGCGAGGCGCCTCACTTGCCTTCGGTGAATCGTCTCAGTGAAGCAGTATTAGATGAAAGAGCGGTGGAAATTCGTCCTGCAACAAGGCGGCACATTACATACACCCTAAGGATTCCTTCGTTGTCAAATGACTGAAAAATTGTTGAGTACGACGTTATACCCCAACCACTCACTCACTCATTCACTCATAAAGGAATGTTATTTTATCTCTTGTAGTATATGATCTCACGGTAGTATGGTTTTAGAGTTGGATGTTACGAAATTTTGTTATAAAAAGCAATATAGTCTATTCGCTGAGCCAGTAGTGTAAGCTGTGTCACTGCGTGTAGTTCGTTCTAACCCTATGTTGGTGCAGCTATTTTGAAACAAAATACTCTCCACGCCCATTGTCCAGAATGCCACTCGTTTTTTAAATAATTATGACGTCACCGAGACAATGAGCTCTTGGCGTTGAAACCAGGCGTATGAAGTTTATGAACATTATGAACTGAATTACAAAAGGTATTCTAACTGCATTTTTCTTGCATTAAAGGAGAAGAAAGTTTAAACATCAAACAAATACCTCGCAGGTGCATGCCATAAAAATTCTAATACGTACCTCAAGCCATAAAGTCAGCATCAAAATCCGCTGTGGGCTACTCCATTTTGCCTAAGAACTAATTTTGAAGCCTAGGAGGAGAATTTCCGTAGGATATCGCCGAAGTGCAGTTCGTACATTTCCGGTAGAACCCTTCTTCCCAGAAGGAAGCGAACAGTACAGTTCGTTTTCCACTTGACGATTGGGAAACCGGAATGCTGGACATAGGTTCCGAGTTTACACGAACAAGCCGGCAGGTTTAACGACTCTCACTGGCTGAGAGGCAACACACCCCCAGCATAAATTATAGGGTGTTAAAGATGGAGGATGCGATGGACTCAGCGATTTATGCCAGCTTTGCCGTTTTCAGGCTTTACGTGTTAGGCAAAGAAAAATCGCAAAATTGTGCAGCAGGCACCACCAGATAGAAAAAAATGTGCTCTTTTCAGCCGATAGTGTGACTGTTTTAAGTTTTCTCTTCCTTTCATATAGACGTACAAAATATCAAAGTGTATAGCTTGTGGTGTTAGTGGTCACTAACAATAGAAAATATTGGTAGCGTGTTTGACTGACTTTACAGATAGCTGAATATAGGCGACTGACTAAAAGAAATATACTACAGCATCTTTTTTTATTAGCGCTTTCTCATTGATTTAGCCACCGTCGTTTAAGTGAAATATTCTTGAGTATAGCGGAAAACATTTTAAGATGCCCGATCCCCCCTAATTTTTCTTTTTGGTAAGGAATGCCGTTACAAGTGTTTATATATTGATGACAAAATGGACGAGAGTAAGTATTTCCTCTAGTGTTCATTGGTTCGCAGGATTGTCTATATAGGTGATATACCCGGGATTCTGCCATGGTTCCAGTACTCACAAACCTGGCCATGGTCACACAGCTGATATATCCGAGATTCTACCATGGTTGTGCTACTCGTAAGCCTGACCCACTGGTGATATACCCGAGATTCTGCCATGGTTCCGGTATTCACAAACCTGACCATGGTCACACAGCTGATATACCCGAGATTCTGCCCGGGTTCCAGTACTCACAAACTTGACCATGGTCACACAGCTGATATATCCGGGATTCTGCCAGGTTTCCAGTACTCGCAAACCTGACCATGGTCACACAGCTGATATACCCGGGATTCTGTCGGGGTTCCAGTACTCACAAACCTGACCATGGTCACACAGCTGATATACCCGGGATTCTGTCGGGGTTTCAGTACTCATAAACCTGACCATGGTCACACAGCTGATATACCCGAGATTCTACCAGGGTTCCAGTACTCACAAACCTGTCCATGGTCATACAGGTGATAAACCCGGGTTTCTGCTGGGGTTCCAGTACTCACAAACCTGACCATGATCACACAGGTGACGTACACGAATACACTCGAGCGTAACACAAAATAACAATCAATTTATCAATAAATAAATTATTTACTGTATGACAGGGTCAACAACTGTGTACTGGTAATACAATTTTAATTCACGTACCCGATACAGTACTTTTTCTGGCAAAATCCTAAATCATACGTTAACGTTTGGGATCCTTATACACAACTCATTGATATCTTGACATACAAACCAAACTGAAATCACAAGAGTAAAGGAGTTTAGGCGAAAAGTTTCAGAATGGTTTATTCATCATTTAGGAGAGGCTTAATTCATACAAAAGCAGTATTTTTTCAGCTCGGGGTTATGAGCGCAGTATGACTGATTCCGGTAACGATTGATTCTGCTGATGTCATCAAGGACCTTAAACCTGTCACCCAGGTCGTAATGTCGTACACTGGCCTCAAACATGGCCTCTCCTGGGGCAGTTGTCAAGGTTACCCGGTAGTCTACGCTTGACTGGTTGTTCCCCGTCAGGCTGTGAGAACCACCAAAAGCCTCTCCCTTCAAGTCATACAGCAATGCCTGGTGAATAGAGAGTAACGACAGCTTTGCACATTGCTTGGTTTTATTAACAATACTATTGATGTGAGCAACAATCGCCTTGGCTACCTTTTGGGCATTTTGGTTGGCCGTGGATAGTAGTGTCCGAGAAGTGCACGTGCACCAGTGGATAGGGATTTGCGCGTCTGTACACGTCCGGTGCGATGGGACAGGAGAAAAGAGACTAACACCTCGGGTGAGTTTGGTTGGAGATGGCGGTGTTGTGAAATTCAAAAACAAAATGTCTTTGAAAGTTTCGTAGAGATCGAATGGAGTAGTAAGTCTGCCAGAGTTTGTCTTTAATTGACTGAATTGAGTGGGGTAGATCTGCTTAAACCACTTGGGCAGGACAGCAAACAGCATTGGCAGCCTTTCTTCCATCCAGCCTATGTGCGTTTGTCGAATTGCCCCAAAACGTATTCCATGGTCACTCAAGACAAACAAAACGGAATTATTTAGATGACCTTCAGCTTTTAAAGTTTTGAAAAATCTCAGATAAACACCATCTGCAACCTTGACCTTGTTCAAGTTGTCATGACTTAATCGGTTTAAGAAGGTGAATGAGAAAGAAGGTGTATTTTTGTTTATCCGGAGGAAATCCCGAAGCCAGTCGAGAAGGACCTGAATTTCAAATCGGTCGCCAACACAGTTGTGCGAATGACTCCACAGGGCCCTTTCATTTTCCATCGCCAAGGATAGTGGTCTGTAATAATAGTCTGTGGGTGGCTCAGTAAAACCAAGTTTCTTGTAATTAAATTCCGTATATCTGGGATCGTCTTCGGCCATAAACGTAGCATATCCAGCTTGGGAGTACTGCTTCCAAATGTAATCAAGTTTGTCCATATAAGCTGACTTCAATCTAGAGGTGGTTAGTCCTAATTCCGAGGCAAATTTCCCCGTTAGAAGAGATATAATATTAGGAAAGGTGTTGTCAGCAACCTTATTATATCCCATGAATTCTATTGCTGCCAAAGTGGACAGCAGATAGTCCCTGGTCTTGGGAAGCTGTCGGATCATGTTCAGCCTGGACATGGAATCGACGATCACCACGATGATACTCATCGGGTTCTTCACTCCATATTTCTGTCGGAATTTCCGACCTTTACTCCGTAGTCGATCTAGGATCCGAGGTTTAGGCTGAATAAATGCGTAGTAATTCAGTCCATATTTCACGCCAGCCGTATTAAAGCATTGAACCTTGACAAACTCGGTCTTCACTTGGATATCAAAATTGAACACGCGTACAGGTAAGACGACGAACCCGTCGTCCGTCCCATTCTGTCGAACCACCGCCGACAGTTGACAAAAGGCCAGACTCCCTCTGTAATGCCGCAAAGCCGTGCGGTTAATCCTCAAGTAGCCGCCGTCTTGATACGTCACAGAGGGCACATTCCTTGACGCACAGTCAAACTGTAGATACTCCTTGACGTACTGTCTAACTGAGTCGTCAAATGGATCTAGTTTTGGAATCCTGCAGCCGATTGTGTCCACGACGTAGCCTGAGGTCGGCACTGGTAGGTTTTTGTTCTCTTCGTGGGTGGTGGACGGGCGCAGATCCGGACTCGTGTTGCCACTAGTGATCACAAGGCTGGGAGCATTCTGGCTGACGCTCTCGTGGATCTGGCTTTTGCTCTTGTGTGTTGTGAAGAGCCTAGGGCCAGTGGTTATGACAAAAGTCACCACGGCCACACAGAGGCAAACCAGGTAAGGTAGCACCCTAGCCATGGACTAGTACACTATAGAAAAACATCCCGCATCTGCAATATAAAACATACCTGGATTCAGTACGAGCAGTTCATTCCATACACCCTACACCACATGCTGTCTGCATCCAGTTAACATCACTGCCACCGATACCCAATTTGTACAGAAATGTCCAACCATGCCAACTTCACTCATCGTTACGGCAGGAAGTGATGTCAGAAAAAAACAAAAACTCTCCTAAACCACTAATCACAGATTATACATATGCATTGTTTTAATGCACAACATTATTCCAGCGGACTCCTAAGCGTTTTTCTTGTATTTATTTGATTGGTGTTTTACGCCATACTCAAGAATATTTCACTTATACGACGGTGACCAGCATTATACTGGGAGGAAACAGGACAGATCCCCGTGGGAAACCAACGACCATCCGCAGGTTGCTGAGAGACCTTCCCAAGTCCAGTCGCAGGGGAAGCCAGCATGAGCTGGACTAGAACTCACAGCGACCACATTGGTGAGAGGCTCCTGGGTCATTACGCTGCCATAGCGCGTTAACTAACTGAGCCACGGAGGCCCCCACTTTTATTGTAAACGAGAACTCCAATTGTGTAAGTGAGAACTTCAATCGTGTAAGTCAGAGCACAGATCGTGTAAGTGAACCCAATCGAGTGAGAGCCATAATCTTGCGAGAGCCCGGTGGTTTAAATGAGAGCCCCAGTCGCGTGAGTGAGAGTGCAGAGGGTTTAAGTGAGAGCCCCGATCGTGTGAGTGAGAGCACCATGATCTAAGCGAGAGCCCTAATCGTGTGAGTGATAGCCCCGCTGGTTTAAGTGCCATAATCGTGTGAATGAAAGCCATGATGACCAAAGCATAGGACCTAATCGTGTGAATGAGAGCCCAAATGGTCTAACCGAGAGCCCTGATCGTTGTAATGATAGCCCCGATGGTCCAAGTGGGAGCTCCAGTCATGTAAGTGAGAGCCCAAATCTTGCGAGAGCCCTAGTCGTGTGAGTGAGAAGCCCAATGGTCGAAGCGAGGAGACCGATCGTGTATTAATGAGAGATTAGCTGTAATATGCCACAATATGCGGAGAGACTCGAAATACGTACTAATAAATGATACTGAAATGCATAATAATGAGACTATACACGTAATTCAATAATACACTTATTTCACATACACGAGTAATTGCACTTTTTAAGCCTGTATAAGACGGCAATTTATTTTGCTACCTGCATAGTAACATATACTAGCTAAACGTCGAGTCATCATCCGCTTTTCATTTTCTGAATTTACTTTACTTGTGTATTACGTAAAAATTATCAACAGACCTCAGGAATTCTCATGTGTATATCCCGTAGCAGAAGGTATCGATCCGTCAGTTCAGTGAAGAATCTGCTTTTCACAATGAGCATCTGAGAAGCGGGTCAGCCACAAACAATAGACAGCCACAAACAATAGACGGCAACTTCACTTGTACAACCCAAGCGTATGGTTCTGAAGCTGAAGTCTCTCTAATGCGTGACTTACCTGTGACAAAATACTGGTGGCTTATCGACATGGGGCATCGGTCATATTGGCGAAAAGTAACGGTATCACACGTACTTCATGCAAGACCACACGAGAGAGCACTCGCCACCACTCTTTATCACCATGGGCCCGAGAATAATTGAAGCAGGGAGACCTTGAAAATCTCGTATAAGAGAACTAGATTGAAACGGATATTGTATAATTACAAGACTTCATACTTATGTACTAGGTATGTGAATACATCCATTTAATCATTTGCTTACAATATTGTATATCATTAACTTCACTTTTGTCCACCATGAATATTGTGACGACATCACAAAGATGACACCCATTTACTGTTAGTATAGTTATAGGTGTATGAAACGGCAGTTATTTCTCCACCTATGACATTAGGCGTCGCCGTGTTTGTTAAACTCTTTTCAGTGCGTAGGGCCTTAAACACAACTCAGTCAATGATATTAGTTTGCCTTGGCCACACTTTAGTGAACTGGCATAACACAGTCGCTGAAGTGCAAGCATGACCTTAACATCAATACTGTCATATCTTTACCAAGAATTATTCAGGTCATTTGTGTTTGAGAAGACATAAGATGTTGAATGCTGCTGGAATGAAGGAACCGAAATAATAATGGTGGTAACTTCTTCTTCTCCAAGGTGACAAACCTGTCCGATTTGGAGAAGGTCCATGTCCAGCCGGCAGTTTTTTGCCACCGTGCCAGAGTGTACGACTTGTGGTGGCACGCACTACTTCAGACAAGAATATACCAAAGAGGGGTTAGAAAAGGGGTAAAGGGAGCAGTGAGGGGAGGGGCTTTTTATATCTCTGTCTATTATGTATGAAAATTCCAACACTCACATGCTACGAGATGGATTTTTTTTACTCAGTCTTCGACGAGAAATGTGACGAAACTTCTTTTGATTTGATGACGTTTTAGAATGAAACACGGGGAAAAGTGGGGTATGTATTGTTCCGGTATAAGGTTAAAAAGAAAAGCTCATCGTAAGGGTGTGAGGACGGGAAGGAAGGCGGTTGTGGTGATGTAAAAATACTAGTCCTCAAATAATTGGTGCATTACGGTCGTGGTTATGTGTTTGGTGACATTAGTGGCTTGAAAGGCCTTCATTGTGATGCAGATTTGAATCCTCCCTTGCATGACATGGAATCTCTGCGTTAATACATAGCCCGTTTGGCCTGTCACTAGTTTCTTATCTTACCATTCTAGCCAATACTTTGTGTCACATTATACAAGGTTCTCATTCAAGACGACGTCCGCTTGACCAGCGTCTCTCGTTTGAGCGGGAACGAATTCGCGAAGAGGAAAGAAGTAACTTCACGCCATCCAGACGTCAGCAGATCACAGAATCAGAGCGGTCATGGCCATTATTTCCACCAGTCATTGTCAGATTTGTCAGACATCACAGATATCAAGTGTCTAAAATCTGTTACGACACACGCATGCTAAATTACAACCAGTCTCACTGAATACGTAACCATGTATGTCGCATGTAACAAGTAAAGGTCTATCACAAGGGTTTTATTCTTGTATTTCATGTAGTTTGGAGTGAAATCCGCTGGCCTACTGAAGAACAGTAAATGCTCCAAGCAAACACTTCACAGCTGTATAGCGGGGCTACATGGGGGTGGGGAAATGAAAGGGTTACATTTGAGTGACGCCATCTTAATTTTTACACATGCATGACATGCGCAGCACATTGATACCAAATAGACGACAGGAATTGCCAGGCGATTGCACGTTAATATCCACTTCTTTGTAAAAAAATTCTCACTCAAAGGCACATACAATTTAAGTAAATAAGCTGATGACATACCCAGGCCAAATATTAATCTGTATTATTATTTTA
The DNA here is from genome assembly GCF_032854445.1 of Liolophura sinensis. Classification (NCBI taxonomy): domain Eukaryota; kingdom Metazoa; phylum Mollusca; class Polyplacophora; order Chitonida; family Chitonidae; genus Liolophura; species Liolophura sinensis. Next base: position 12,174,379 of record NC_088303.1, on the reverse strand, counting down.
TAATTTTAATTTAATTAGAAAAACATAAGTTACTTTGCTCTGATTAGTGATGGTTGGCGGATTCCTCAGATATTTAGAGCGTCTAGCATACACTGAAGATGTATGATATATAGAGCGTTTAGCATACACTGGAGATGTATGATATATAGAGCGTTTAGCATACACTGGAGATGTATGATATATAGAGCGTTTAGCGTACACTGGAGATGTATGATATATAGAGCGTTTAGCATACACTGGAGATGTATGATATATAGAGCGTTTAGCGTACACTGGAGATGTATGATATATAGAGCGTTTAGCGTACACTGGAGATGTATGATATATAGAGCGTTTAGCATACACTGGAGATGTATGATATATAGAGCGGTTAGCGTACACTGGAGATGTATGATATATAGAGCGTTTAGCATACACTGGAGATGTATGATATATAGAGCGTTTAGCATAGATCGGAGGTGTCTACCAGACAGACGAGGTCATGGAGAGGTTGATATTCGTTAATAAGAAAAATAAATAATTGATTAGGGCTTTGTGCCTAATCTGTAACACTGTGAAACAAAATGTTGTGGAGTTGGGACCGTTGTGGAGTAGGGACCCTTTTGACCTAAAACAGACAATATCTGCTTGTTAAACCGACTGAGTGTGAATTACAATTCCCCTCTTAGTTAAGTTTGAATTTTTTTTTTTGATTTTTGAATGAATGTGTGGCAGTTGTCCACGATTCTTGCCAAATCTCTGTTGAGCCTGGTCACAAACATGAGCTGTGGTGTGTAGATTTTCTCCAAATCAATACTATCGTTTTAATCTAACATATTTTAATGACCGGAAACTGTAAGGTGGCTACAGTCCAAAAGTTGGAAATTACAGGCTGTCCTGATTAAACAGACGTATGTCAATCCACTGTATCAGCTACTGTCGAATAAGTAACTTTTCTACATCTAACAATACTGGCACATAGAGTCCTCAGGGTTATATGCGAATCTATCCTAATGAGGAATAGATCAACAGCCGATATTTATAATGACTTATCGATCAAGGCACACGTGTAAACACCTCACTAACCAGTCATGCGGAGGACTTCAAATCAGACATCTTACCCAGTCACAGTATGTGCGACAGAACGCTGGCATGGAGCAGACTCGTGTTCTTTCTTCCTGATATAAATTCTTCGCCAATCAAGATCTGTATAAATGCTAAGTGCCATCCAAAACCCTGTTACGCTATTGTTAACTAACATAAAAGATTAGCGGTAAAATGTCAAGGGGACGTGATCGATTTTCATTATTAGATGTCCAAGGTATACTATTTTCTGTTTTTTTTGTAATTTCGTTTTTTTGTCGTATTGCTAGAAAACTGCAGGGCATAGCTGGAAATGACTAGCAATTTTCAACACCATATGGACTGGCCAACGTACTCGTCTGTAAAGCATTACGCATGGCTGGTTTACTTAAACGCCATATCGGACATGGATGGATATCTTTAAAAAGAAACGTTTTCTCCAAAACCACGCATCGCAATGTATGGAAAGTCGATATGCATGTGCAGTATTACCGGGGATAAATATGAGAATGATGTTTGTGGTGCTCATGTATTGAAGGGTGCACCCAAACCAGAAAATGGTCACTATTGTCTGTATCCATACGGAGCACGTATTAACACAACATAATCTTATTTCATGGGAAGGACATGAAAACAAGACTGGGCATAGGGGCATGCATGACTCACGCTGTATTACTTAAATCATATTTCCATCTCTATGTCAAATGGTTATCAGAATTTTATCTTAATTGAAAAAAATTAAACTACACCAAGCCTGGAGACACGCACCAACATGAAGTCATTGAGGACATCTCACCCTGCGGTCCTAGGCACTAGGACGGTGCAAATCGCAAGCGAAGGGTACCGTTCTCGTGCCGTGGTCGACGACCCGAGAGGACAAGAACGATACCGTTCGGACACTCCATCTATATTTATGCACAGCAGATTTATACTATAAAATACAACTGTAAAATTTAAGCCACTTATCGTGAAGTCACTTGAATACTCATGACCAGTTTCTGCAGTAATAACTTTTGCTATTGAAGTCGTCACACATGCAACACACAGGACCTCGCATGCCCAATGGTGAGATATGTACACGCCATATACAGGATCCGTCGCTGTATTCCTATCAAGGTTAGGATAATTAACAATGTCAAACTTGAATCTATCCCTCCTCTCATAAAGACGCCGTGACAGGAAATACTTTTTGTCTTTATACATGTAAAGTCCGTTTTACAGTGTCTTGAACCCGAAACAAAGCCGGTTTTGCATGGGGATTTGTGCTTTTCAAGTTATTTAACTCCATTCTTTCAGACGGAACTAATGTCTTTTTACAGATCTTTTCGAGTTGATGTTGCGGCAAGGTTTAACTCCCCTACAAGAACTTCAAATTAACTTGCGTATAAATATGATATTGACAGGAATAGTGTCCGCTGTAACGGTTCCGTATTTTGTCTGAAGGTCATCAGGTTCCTTTTGCAAGGTAGGATGGAGTAGAACTTGTTTGGCAGCAGGAAGATTATCAGTACTGATATGCCGAATCGCATAAGCAACTTTTTGTGTGACAGTTTCAAGGCATGCACGTGTCAAGCACTGCATTTCCCGTTTTCAGCATTTTTTGCATACTTTTAAGCGGCAAAAATAACATTTTAGAATGTAACACGGGGAGTTTTCATATTTTTGATTTTCGACTTTATACTTTGGCCTCCCACATTAATGCAGCCGCCGTCGTATATGTGAAATACTCTTAAATACGCCGTAAAACACCAATCAAATAAATACACCTATGCTTTGGACAGCTCAAACGCAAAACTTGAAGATCAATATGTTTACAAGCTTACTGCTGTCAGTTAATATTGGTTGTAAGTATAATCTAACGATTCCAAATCATAGTATCAACCGAAACTGTGGTTGGACAAATCAAACACCTTTACTGCATTAATTCGAGTTAAGATCGTGGGAGCTGTTGGTTAAGTATATTGATATGGTATGCAATGTCGACCTTCTATGTTAAGATAATTCGGCATAGCGCAACAAACAGCTGGGGCGTATAAAATGCGTTTCAATAATCAGGATTCTTAGCGCCTATCTGAACTCTTCAGACACTTAAAACATTTTCTCCAAAGCGGAATGCATGGTTTATACCAGGATTGTTTAAAGTGGACTAAGCATCCCTAAGGCGTATTTCCTTTGCATTGTTTTCACGCTACTGTTTATTAAATGTGATGACAACACCGCATTTTGATTCATTCTGTACCGTCATATCATACTGAGAGAATGTAAGTTGCTACTGTTAAAGCATTTACACGAACAGTTAGAATAAAACCCTATCTGAGGTAAATTGACAACAGGCAGAACTTCATTGGTGACATGTGTCCATTTGCCATCTATCACACTGCCGTGTCCTCTCTAGTTTCACTCTCTTTGCTTTAAGTCTTTTATATCAGTTATTGTTTCAATGGAGAAGGGCCCATCGCCACGTAAAAACTCATTTACAGAAATGTTATCAATAACCTGATTCAAGCCCAGAGTTAATCACACTGATGATCGTTGGTAACCTGGTGAAAAACAATGTATTTTGAGGCGCCGATTCGACGAGTAACTTTTAGGTCAACGGCCCTTAGCAGTCTTTTGTCCTTAGTAGGTCATCCGTCTTTAGGTACCATTCCATTGACCCAGACATAATGCATATATTTGATTAATTTAATCTATTTGATCTTTTAGATTCTTTTAACAATTAAGGGATTCAGTTTAAAAAATCTGTCATGGTGGAAAAATACTGGTATCCCTTAAAATTCCTTTCAAGGCAAAAACATTTCTATTTGTCTGATTGTATCCTTTATAAAAAAAAATATAACTGGTGCCTGTGTACACATCTATATAAACTGAAATTAGAGGAGATGAAACTCAGTTTCACAGACGGAAGAGTGAGTGTGACAACGCATCAAAGTCACCATGCCTTTCCTTGGGTAAGATCTATGTGTTTCATTAATGTCCCGTAACAGCGGTTGAAGTGGATATGTGGTCACAAATGTCCCGCCATAGCGGCTATACAGTGGTTATGTGGTCAAAAATGTCAAGCTACAGCGGCTATACAGTGGTTTTGTGGTCACAAATATCATGCCACAGCAACTATACAGTGGTTATGTGGTCACAAATATCACGCAACAGCGACTCTGTAGTGGTTATGTGGTCACAAATGTCCCGCCACAGCGACTATACAGTGGTTATGTGGTCACAAATGTCGCGCCACAGCAGCTATACTGTGGTTATGTGTGTCACAAATATCCTGCCACAGCGGCTATACAGTGGCTATGTGTGTTACAAATATCCTGCCACTCCGGCTCTACAGTGGTTATGTGTGTCACAAATATTCTCACATCGGCTATACAGTGGTTATGTGTGTCACAAATATCCTTCCACAGCGGCTATACAGTGGTCATGTGTGTTGCAAATATCCTTCCACAGCGGCTATGCAGTGGTTATGTGTGTCACAAATATCCTGTCACAGCGGCTATACAGTGGTTATGTGTGTCACAAATATCCTTCCACAGCGGCTATACAGTGGTTGTGTATGTCCCAAATATCCTGCCACAGCGGCTATACAGTGGTTATGTGTGTCACAAATATCCTCACAGCCGCTATACAGTGGTTATGTGTGTCACAAATATCCTGTCACAGCGGCTATACAGTGGTTATGTGTGTCACAAATATCCTGCCACAGCGGCTATACAGTGCTTATATGGTCATCAAGTCTCGCCACAGGGGCTATACAGTGGTTCTGTCGTCATAAATCTCCCGGCTAATCAGTGGTTATTTGTGTCACACAAGGCAAATCACAGCGGCTATAAAACCTTGATATAATGAAAAATAAAATGACCCACCAATATCTTGATAACAACAGTCATGTGAAGATTTCAGATCTTTCATGTTGGTATATCGTCTGTCTTACTGTTTTAAATGTATGGTTAATTTCTCCTATGTACGTTGACAAGCTGTTTTTGTCTCAATTTCAGAAATACTTTAGCGGTCTTAGCGGTACTTACCTTCTTGTGTCGAGGCATCTGTGCTTTTACCAGAGAAGGTAACGTTATTTAATGCTATCAAATAGAAAAAAATTTCATCTAGTTCTTTCCATGCTGGTCTACAACGCTCCGAATTGCAGAGTGATGTAGGATGCAGCTCTTTCACGTACAAAGAGTATCACAGTTTGTCAAGTATCAAGATACTCAAACAGCCCATTTATTTCTGATCTATTATTTCTAAGTTTTTTTTAACATCTGTTTTGCTAGAGTGGTTGTCTGCGATAAGCGACTTTCATCAGGAAATAAGAGCTTACTCGTCGAGCTTAGATGTCACAGACTGGGCGGAGGACTACACAGAAAATGCGCGAATACTTCCACCTGGTCACCCGACAATATTTGGAAAGCACGGTAAGCACTATCCAGTAAAATTCAGTTTGCTAAAACTTCACTTTCCACCCAGCATATGTAAGGCAAAGTGTGCTCAGTGCCAGAGCTTACTCTACCAGTTACATTTTCATATTGAATTATTCTTTCATTGACTTTTTTCCGTCAAACTTCAAAATGCTTCGTTTTACCTATGGAAGGTACAACCAGGTAGAGCCTGGTGAAATCCCTGTAAAGCCTCAGAAATGTCACAGAGCCAGAGGAAATCCCTGTGTTAGTTGAACCCAACAATCCCTCTGGGGTACAGCCCCAGCTAAGTCATATAGAGTCTGTGGAAATCTCTGTATCAAATGTACCCAACAGTTCCCCTGGAGTAAAGTCCCAGCTGAGTCATAGAACACAGAGGAAATCCCTGTATCAGACGTACCCGACAATCCCTCTAGCTTATAGCAGAGCCCGACGAAATCCCTGTATCAAGTGTACCCGACAATCCCTCTAACGTATAGCAGAGCCCGAGGTAATCCCTGTGTGAGATGTACCCAACACTCCATATCTCCATCTAAAGCTCCAGCCAAACCACACAGAAAGTTGAAACCCGAGTATCAGATGTACTCGACGATCCACCTGGCGTGAAGCCCAAGCTAAGCCACAGAGCATGGTCAAAGACCGCCTTTGAAAATGTCGCCTTCACATGTAATACCATGCATATGGGTTTCCATTTGTAACAGTGATATTTTTCATATTTTTTAGCATATCTCAACGAATTCCAGTCATATCTCTCAAACATTGGCCAGTGTACTGATGAAATAACGGAGTCAGAATTAGTGCTGTTTTCCTGTGACATAGCTGTGAACCGGATGCGTTTTAGACGTCAGTGCGCAGATGGGAGCACTTTAACTGGGAAGTATGTTCGAACTTTAATCCATCGAAAAATACCTCTTTTCATAATTTTTAAATTTGTTCAAATTATGTGATTTTGCTCTCTTTCCTGGAAAATACACGACCCATTCTGTGTCTACTTATTTTCACAACAAAACTCACACTGCAAACCTTATAGCTCATTTCGAAGAGGGAATGTTTATTTCCTACTGCAATTTTTGTTTTGTAGAGGTGTTTTCGTTCTCAAGAAAGTGGACGGAAGAGCGCTGATAGAAGTCGACATCTGGAACTACGATTCCTAAACTGTAACACACTAACCCTGTGAACAAACTGGCAACAAAACGATGATGAAATCCGGCGGTAAAATAAAGTTACCTTGCTAAGTCAATAAATGAATCTGGTAATTTCGAAACATCATTTGATCCATAGTGTCAATGTCGAAATAAAAGATGAACACAAGAATCCACAAAAAGTCATTAATTTCTTTGTAGTAAAACGACGAGATGTAGTGGAAGCTGCTCTGCATTTCATTTGATTTATGTATTTGATTGGTGTGTTATGCCGTGCTCAAGAATATTTCACTTATACTACGGCGGCTAGAATTATGGTATAAGAGAAAACCGGACAGAGCCCAGAGGGAAACCCATGACCATCTGCAGGTTGCTGACAGACCTTATCACTTACGGCCAAAGAGGAATCCAGCATGAGCTGGACTTGGATTTGGAGTTGAACGAATGCGACCGCATTGGTGCAAGGCTCCTGGGTCATTACGCTGTGCTAGCGCCCTAACCAACTGAGCCACGGAGGCCCAGGCCAAAATTACAACAGGATTGTTACTTATTTATTTATTTGATTGGTGTTTTACGCCGTACTCAAGAATATTTCACTTATACGACGGCGGAAACCGGGCAGTGAACGGGGGAAACCCACGACCATCCGCAGTTTGCTGGCAGACCTTCCCACATATGGCCGCAGAGGAAGCCAGCATGAGCTGGACTTGAACTCACATCGACCGCATTGGTGAGAGGCTCCTGGGTCATTATGCTGCGCTAGCGCGCTAACCGACTGAGCCACGGAGGCCCCCAACAAACAGGATTGTTGTACAACTAGATTCATGCTCAATTCTGAAACAAATGAAAGAAAATCTAAGAACCACTGAAAGTGATCTAGGCATTCGACTGTCGCTGAATTTTATGCTTCAGTGTTGTGGCGGTGGCTTCCAAGATGGGAGCAGTGCTTACCTGTTTATCGTGGAGGTCAGAGAAACCACCTAGGCTTGAACACGGCGTTTCAATAATTTTACTGTATTTTATAGAAAAAAACAGAAAAATTCCTTCCTTGTATGCAAGAAAGACAAAGGAGCGAAATCTGAAGTTTCAATTATACCAAATTTAGAGAAAGCAAATTATATTCGAAGAATTAATTAATTTTAAGCATTGTCCGGTGAGTTGCAGGTCTTCTCATTACAATAAACATTCGGCATCCCTGGTTAATTTTGCTCCGACTGTGATATTTGTTATTTAGAAACCGCTGATTAAACGCTAAAATGAAAGACAAAAAATGTATTTGTATAAGTATGCCTAGGGTCTACTGAGGAGATGAATGCGATTTGGGTCGAGACGGTATGCTATTGTCTGACATAATTTGTGATTTTGCAAGACGGATTGGAAGCTAGAGACAACGTGATCTCCTTAGTAACAAACGGCGTTGGTAAAGAAAACTCTCCGCCCAACGTTAATGCATAGGAAAATGTTTATGTTTGAATCGCTTTCAGCGATCTTGTATCCGACGGATTTGTATAATTTTCAGCTGTCCGGAGTCTTGGTATTTCTGCCAAGTTTTTGTGAGGTTATTGTGTACAACTAGGCCTTACTGGTCGCTAACGAAGTGACCTTTTCCCCAGTGCTATAACACTGAGCGGCCATTTTGTTTTAGACACGAAAGGATGGTTACGTAACCTCCAACTTTCGACCCGTCTTACAGAATGCCGTCGTTGGATATTACACGGCTTGTAAATCAACTAATTTTACATTTGTGGTGGTCCGTAAATGCTACACATTTATCCCACAACACTGTGTGAAATGGTTCTTCGGCTACACGTAACTACAAATCGTAGTAAACAATCTGAATGGTAAACAATGGTGCCTTATGCAGTAGTTCTGTGTTGATATTTCATGGAGTGAATGGGTAAAGGCTACGTCACAGCTTAGGCAGCGTAGTCTGACGGCAGCGTGTTTGATTGGATAAAATTCTTAACATGTCTGCATCGATTCACATCAGCCATTTGTGCAGTATTTGTCACTTTGTTCTACATGTTATTCGGTGAAATCTCATTAAGATACTAAAGTATAATACTTTTTAGAAATCTTGAGAATTCTGCTTTCTAAATTCAAATATGTTTTAGCCAGGTGCTTTCTTGCCTTTCAAATCTTATTTCAATGAAGGACCCAAAACTAAGTTGGTCACAAATGTCCCGCAATGGCGGCTATAATGTGGTTTTGTGGTCACAAATATCCAGCCATAAAGGCTATACAGTGGTCATGTGGTCAAAAATGTCGAGCTACAGCGGCTTTATTTCTGATTTATTATTTCTAAGTTTATTACATCTGTTTTGCTACAGTGGTTGTCTGCGATAAGCGACTATCAGCAGGAAATATGAGCTTACTCGTCGAGCTTAAATATCACAGATTTGGAGGAGAGTTTGACAGAAAATGCGCGAATACCTGCACCTGGTCAGCCGACAATATTTGGAAAGCACGGTAAGCACTATCCAATAAAATTCAGTTTGCTAAAACTTCACTTTCCACCAAACATGTGTAAGGCAAAGTGTGACCATTGCCATTGTTTCCTGTATCAGTTAAATTTGCAAATTGAATTATTCTTTCACTGATTTTTTTCGTCAAACTTAATTTCGTATATCTGTGGGAGTTAGTTCAATCAGGTCGAGCCTGGGGAAATCCCTGTAAAGATTCAGCAGTGTCGCAGAGCCAGAGGAAATCCCTGTGTCAGATGTTCTCAATCCCTCCGCACAGCCCCAGCTAAGCCATAAGTTCTGGAGAAAGTCTTATGTCAGATGTACCCGACAATTCCTCTACTGTTAAACCCCGGCTGGGTCACAGATCCAGAAGAAATCACTGTGTCGGATATTCCCAATCCTTCTGGCCAGCTAAGTCATAGGTTTTAGGGAAATCCTTATGTCAGATGTACCCGACAATTCCTCTACCGTAAAGCCCCAGGTGGGTTACAGATTGAGAGGAAATCCCTGTGTCAGATGTTCCCAATCCCTGTGGGGCACATCCTCAGCGAAGTCATAGGTTCTGGGAAAATCCTTCTGTCAGATGTACCCGACAATTCCTCTACTGTTAAACCCCGCTGGGTCACAGATCCAGAAGAAATCACTGTGTCGGATATTCCCAATCCTTCTGGCCAGCTAAGTCATAGGTTTTAGGGAAATCCTTCTGTCAGATGTACCGTAAAGCCCCAGGTGGGTTACAGATTGAGAGGAAATCCCTGTGTCAGATGTTCCCAATCCCTGTGGGGCACATCCTCAGCGAAGTCATAGGTTCTGGGAAAATCCTTCTGTCAGATGTACCCGACAATTCCTCTACCGTAAAAACCCAGCTAAATCACAGAGCATGGTCAAAGACGGTCTTTAAAAACGTTTATTTTTTTTGCTTTTGCAATAATGATATTTTTCATATTTTTTAGAATATTTCAGCAAATTCCAATCACACATTTCGAATATGGACCAGTGTACTGATGAACTAACAGAGTCTGCATTAGTGCTGTTTTCCTGTGACATAGCTGTGAACCGGATGCGTTTTAGACGTCAGTGCCCATATTGGAGCACTTTAACTGGGAAGTATGTTCCGACTTTAATCCATCGAAAAATAATTATTTCCATAGTATCTAAGTTGGTTATAATTATGTGATTTTATCCTCTTTCCTGGAAAATACACGACCCATTCTGTGTCTACTTATTTTCACAGCAAAATGCCCACAGCAATCTGTATGGCTCATTTACAAGAAGGAATGTTTATTTCCTACTGCAATTTTTGTTTTGTAGAGGTGTTTTCATTCTCAAGAAAGTGGACGGAAGAGCGCTGATAGAAGTCGACATCTGGAACTACGATTCCTAAACTGTAACACACTAACCCTGTGAACAAACTGACATGAAAGCACTAATGAAATCCGGCGGTAAAATAAAGTTACATTGCTAAGTCAATAAATGAATTTCAAAACCTCATTTGACCCCTTGTGTCAATGCCGAAATAAAAGCTAAGCAGAATCCATAAAGAATCATTAATTTGTTTTTACTAAAATGGCGAAGTGTATTGAAAGTTGCTCTGTATTTCATTTTGTTTATTTATTTCATTGGTGTTTTACGCCGTACTCAAGAATATTTCACTTATACGACGGCGACCAGCATTATGGTGGGAGGAAACAGAGCAGATCCCCGTGGGAAACACCGGACCATCCGGTTTATAATTTCTGATGATTGATGACGACTGATATTTAACACTTTGCTCAATAATTATTTTCTGATATGACAGCGGTTCTATATTCATAAAGATTTTTTCGAGAAAAAAATCATTGGCAGATTCATTTTTTGCATCCAGCATTCAAGTGCCAACGTTCAGCTAGCAAAGTGGCCATTTTCTTTCCAAAGTTCGCAAACCGCATTTATTAATTTATTTACTTGATTGGTGTCTTAACTATTGCCTGTACTAAAGGATATTTGATACGTTGGCCGTAATCCCAAGGAAAACCCAATTTCTAGGGTACCAGAGAAACTACCTCTCGAAACATCGGTAAGGTTTGTGAGACCGTAGAAAACCCAGAAAAACACTGCAACTCTCCGGGTTCTGGACAAACCACCTGGCGGAATGACGGTAAGGTTGAGGAGAGACAGGACAAAACACGGAGAAAAACACCGCTACTCTCTCACTGCCACGCACAAACCACATGACATTATGGCGGTAAGGTTGAGGAGAGACATGACTTAATATGGACGAAACCTCAGCAACTCTCTGACTGCCGGATAAACCACCTGACGGAATAGCTGTATGTTTGAGGAAAGACAGGACATAACGCGGAGAAAAGCACGGCTACTGTCTGACTGCCGCACAAAACCCACCTGATTGAGGAGAGACAGGAAATAATATAGAGAAAACCTCCGCAACTGTCTGACTGCCGCACAAAAACCACCTGACGGAATGGCGGTAAGGTTGAGGAGAGACAGGATATAATATAGAGAAACCTCCGCAACTCTCTGACTGCCGCACAAAAACTACCTGATGGAATGGCGGTAAGGTTGAGGAGAGACAGGAAATAATATAGAGAAAACCTTCGCAACTGTCTGACTGCCGCACAAAAACTACCTGATGGAATGGCGGTAAGGTTGAGGGGAGACAGGGCATAATATAGAGAAACCCGCCTCAACTCTCTAACTGCCGCACAAAAACCACCTGACGGAATGGCGGTAAGGTTGAGGAAAGACAGGACATAACGCGGAGAAATACACGGCTACTCTCTGACTGCTGGACAAACCACCTGATGGAAGCACGGTTAAGGTTGAGGAGAGACACGATTAATATAGAGAAAACCTCCCGCACTCTCTGACTGCCGCACAAAAACCACCTAACGGAATGGCGGTAAGGTTGAGGAGAGACAGGGCATAATATGCAAGAAAATACCGCCACTCTCTGACTGCCGAACAAACCACTTAACAAAATGGCGGTAAGGTTGACGAGAGACAGGACGTAATACGAAGAAAAATACCACAACTCCTCGGTTGCCGAAGAAAACACCTGATGGTACGACTGTTTTGGAGAGACCGAACATGATACGGGGGAAAACATCGAATTCTCACATGGCAGCCATGTAAGCCAGTTGATGGAATGTCACAGTCGGATCTAATAGAGATGGATTGGGACACGTGACTTTTTTAGTCAATGACCAATCGGCTGCGTGGAAAACGACACCCATTCAAATTGACTGGCGACGACCCTCTGGCTGAGAGAGCCAGAACTCATTTGCAGTTCATAGAATATCTGTCAGACGGGTGGACAGAAGTTAGCACCAGATTTTATTTTTCGCTGTTTTATAAAGAAAATCGTTCTAGCACTAATGTATATGTTCATTTTCGCCCAATAAAATGGAGTTCGCACTGGTTAAGTTTTCTTCTTGTTTTATTTCTTTGGGGGGGGTGGGGGGGGGGGGGTGATGAATTAGGTTTATTAATAACCGTGTCATAAAGTTATTCGCTGTCCGACAGTTTAATTAAACGATTCCTTCAATATGATGTTGGTACGTTATTCGTTTCTTCTCCATCAGTCTAGCCCGCGGTTTCATCTGGGTTTTGTATGGTTTTCCTCCCCATAAATGAGGCAGGGATGTTTCTTCGGTGCTGGGCACATTTTCCTTTCCATCACTGAGGCGGGATAGTTTCTTCTGGGATCGGAACTCTCGGGACTCGGTGTCCTGTCTTTTCCATCAGTGGAACGGAGTAATTTTCTCAGTGCTAGGTACTGTTTCCTCTCCATCAGTGAGAAAAGGTAGATTTCTCTGGGCTCGGTACGATTTCCTCCCTACCAGTGAGGCGAGGTAGGCTCCTCGGAACTTGGTAGCGTTGTCTTCCCCATCAGTGTCTCAGGGTAGTTTCCTCGAGACTCGGTACGGTTTCCTCTCATCAGTGAGGCGGGGTAGTTTCCTCGAGGCTCGGTACAGTTTCTTCCCCATCAGTGGCGCAGAGTAGTTCCTCGAGACTTGGTACGGTTTCCTCTCCATCAGTGAGGCGGGGTAGTTTCCATCGAGCTCGGTACAGTTTCTTCTCATCACTGATGCGAAATCGGTTCCTCGTTGCTCAGTAGTGTTTCCTTCAGTAGTGTTTCCTTCTCCATAGGTGAGGCGAAGTAGACTCCACTGGGCTTGGTACGGTTTCATCTGGACTAAATGCCTTTGAGGGCACGATATCATATTAATATCGCCTGCCCTTTATTCCATGAGGTAAAAAACTGTACATAGCCTTGATATTTTGAACATACATATCCAATCTAAATCATGCTTTTTTCTACATTTCTTGTTGCCCTCGTATAGCGTTGCTTGTTCTCTTGACCATTGTTTAACTTATGAGTGGTATATAATGACGTGACTCTTCCGTGTTGGGAACAGTGTGTTACAAATAGGACAATGTGAGAAACTGAGGCAGCCTAAGTGAGGAGAAAAGCCCTGTGCTAAAAATGACTTTCATACATCCATACCAGGCTTTCTCACATAAAGCTTTCTCTTTCGCATTTGCCTCACATAAATTCAAGTACTCAAAAGTGTCCAAGTGATGGTACATATGGAAGTTAATGGAGATCTTAACGACTTTAGTTTGTTTCGGGATGTGGTTGAAGGATTTCACTCCCGTGTGATCTGTGGATGGCGTTTGCTGAATCAGTGTGGACAGCGATTCGCTAGAAGCCATGGAGATGAATGTCAGGTACCTGCAGAGCCAGTAGATTCTCACCGCATTCAAAATATGAAAGTTTGTCTCTAACTTAAGTGTGGACCCCCAATCAGTCAAACGCAGCAATGGACAAATCAATGGCTTTTATTTATTTGGATGTGCACGGCACTCAAGATTTTGACAAATTCTTCAATGAAAAAAAAAGCTCATTGTCATAAGTCCCCACTATCGTTAAGGGCAGGGAATGTAGAAATTGAGCAGGCACTCGCATAGAAGCAGTTGGGAGCCCTGCGCACAACCACTGAACGCAACCCCTCCTCAGGCACTCTGCATGATCATTTAAATTAATTAGAAAAAAGCCTTATAGGGCAAGATTTTCAATCGAGATCTAGTCCCACACAAAACTTTTTCATATGACTTCGACACTATTACCCACTATTACCGTGAATTCAGTATCACCGACACATCAGCTTGTTAAGGCGAGACAGAATCCGGCTTTGGTCTTCTAGTGGTCAATAGGTTTTAATATCAGTGAGTTCAAATCTAAGACATTCTTAAATCATACAACAGGAATCTAAATCCAACAGTTGTGATCAAATCCAGGAGCCCAGCAAGTATATGTTTTCAGTATAACCTGAGTGAAGCCACTTGAGGTTTGACAAGGGAAACAGTTGTGATCAAATCCAGGAGTCCAGCAAGTATATATTTTCAGTATAACCTGAGTGAAGCCACTTGAGGTTTGACAAGGGAATAGAGAAACTCCGTGGATTCCTCCCACTATAATGCTGTCCGCCGGCGTATAAGTGAAATATTCTTGAGTACGGCGTAAAACACCAATGAAATAAATAAATAGAGGGTTTGTTTCAGTTTAGGTGTTTGACGCCGCTGTCAGAGTCATGACGGTAGCAGCACGACCACCTTTCCGTAGAAGATGCAGATCCAGAAGAGAAACACCGGTAAGTACCATACCGTATTTGGGTGATCTCATTCTGCTGAGCCCTGGACGAAAAACCAAATGTAGCTTTGCGGATTAATCAACTGGTGGTGACTTCTACAGCCTCACTCTTTTTGCTTCGTCCTTCAGGAAAATGCTAACGGCTTGGTAATATTATGCTGCCTGTGTAGAGGCGTCGCAGCTTTCACAAGGGAAGGTAAACGAATCTCATTTATACTGTAGTTTCTTTTAAATAGAGCATATAGATTGTTGATATTCAATCATACTCGCGGCAAACGCAAGAATGAAACGCGAAGACCTTTGATTCTATAACGTTCAGTGAAGAATTAAAAATTGTATCTGTTTGAAAGTTTCTGTATTTGGTACATTCACAAATCATTTCAAATGCAAAGTTCACCTGGACTATCAAAGCTACCGGTCTTTGTTGATATTTTATCGGTTGTAATTTTATGTATAACTTAAAGGGCTGTTGTTAGTATATGGGGAGCTCTATGGATCTAGATATTCTACTGCTGTGACAGTTGCCAGATTTAGGGAAGTGAAAACCGCACAGACCTTACCGGAAACCGCCGCCCATCGCCGGGTGTAGGACAAACCTACTAACTTTTAGTAGCATCAGAATCCGCAAGTCTGTATCAAGTACTACACACCATTATTACACACCTTGTCATAAGTGTATAACTCACACATCCTAAAGTTAAAGTCGCCTTCAGGAATAGAAGCCATGTTTACAAGTTACACCTTAACATCTTTTCCACAAGAATGGCTTTCGGTGATAGACGAATTCAAGCAAGAAGTGAAGACCTATTCAGAGTCGGACAATCCTCATGTCTGGGCTGAAGACTGGTCAGAAACCGCCATAATACTTCCCCAGGGTCTACCAGCCATCCTCGGCAAGCAAAGTCAGCCTGTAACACTATTGTTATTGATATATATATATATATATATATATATATATATATATATATATATATATATATATATATATATATATATATAAAACTGCTAGGTTTATGTGGAAACGGTCCCT